>NW_023997244.1:0-24701 GCF_015586225.1 Lucilia sericata | reverse complement strand
TCATTCACTTTCAATGTCAATGCAATTTACATGCAAAAGTCATTTTACAGCGGGACCTTAACCTTTTTAACAGTTAATTTTAAACATTTCTTAGATTTCATAATGATAAATTGTTGGCACTTTTGTTAAGCAAAAACAAAATACTATTAGCAAATTTTTAACTTTTTGTTTATACGGTTTCTATGTTTATTATTTCTTAGCTGTTAAAGTCAATGTACGAACAAATACGTTTTTTTGCGTATTTTATAATTTGAAAATCGTGATTGTGTCTCAACACCCGCAACTAAAATACAAAAAAACATACATGGCAACCAGGCAGGTCTTTTAATGCCCCAAAAAATAACAACAAATTTAGCATTTGTTATACCCTACACCACTTTAGTGGGGAGGGTATATTGGATTTGTGCTGATGTTTGTAACATATAAAAATATTCGTCCTAGACCCACCTTAAAGTATACCAATCGGCTTAGAATCGTTTTCTGAGTCGATTAAGCTATGTCCGTCCGTCCGTCCGTCCGTCCGTCTGGCTGGCTGGCTGGCTGGCTGTCCATGTAAACCTTGTGCGCAAGCTACAGGTCGCAATTTTCGAGATAATTGGATGAAATTTGGCATGCACGTTTTATTTGACCCAAGGACGAAGCCTATTGAAAATGGTTAAAATCGGTCCATTATTTCACCTAGCCCCCATAGAACAGAACCCCCCGAAAAGGGCTTCTGAGCTCATAATTATGTTAAATATACAGATATATCGATAAAATACGGCACAACTAAGTTTTATAGAAGTCTTGATAACCCTGCCAAATTTCATAAAGATCGGGCCCCATTTGACCCTAGCTCCCATACAAAGTCCCCTTCAGAAAATTACTTGAATGTCCCAAATTAACTTATAAACACAAATATCGCGATGAAATTCAGCACAATTAAATATTATGTAAATATAAATATGTTCACAAAATTTTATCGGGCTTGGTCCATATTTGCCCCTAGCCCCCATATAAAGCCTCTTTCAGAAAATTGGTTTTTCATCCATAAATTGCTTAAATGTATCGGAACAAGGGAATATTGAAGATAAATGCGATATTATGAAAAATAAATCACATTTAATATTCATAACTGGTGTAGGGTATCATATGGTCGGCCACGCCCGACTATACTTTCTTACTTGTTTTCCGTTTAACTTTTTGGCGCTATTATAATCATAAAACAATAAGGAATGAAGAAAAAAAAAACAAAGCAACAAACTTTAATAAACATTAAATAATGTTTAACAATTGTATACAAATTTGTGGCTTTAATGTTTTGTTAATTGTTTTAAATTTCAACTGAATTTCATATGAGAATTTAATGGTTGAGCGATCGAATGACCATAAGTGTGAGTAAAATGAGTCAGTCAGCCGTTAGCAAAAGAAACATTTACGGAAACATTTATCCATATATATGCATTTAAACACTTCTGCCAATATTATAAATACTACTTATGTACGTCAGTCCACCTCCCAGACTTTGTCTGTGTTTATTCATATTATGCAGTCAGTACGTTTGAGTGTGAATACGTAATATCTTGGGGTAGGTCAATAAACGTACAATTATGTTTTATATTGATTATTGATTTTATTTCTTTAGCTATTTTTAATTAAATTTCAATGAACTTATTGCTCTACATTCATAATGTGCCATAATTCTAAATAATGGCACACAAATACTAATAATAGTTGGAATAGATGGAAAGAGGGTCATAACTTTGGAATCTTATTTTAGAAGATAAAATCTTATGGTAAGTGATTTAAAAAATGTTTTAGTTTGTTTTTCTACGTAACATAGTGTCCATGGAAGTTTGACAATTTCGAAAATGTCACAATGTCTGTGAACAAAATGACCATAAAGTCCATGGTAAATCCATGATTCAATTTATCAAAAATATTCTTAATTAAGCGAAGCCGGTATTCAGAATACCCCACACAGAGGGAAACAGATATATACACGCCTGGTACCAAATTGACACCAAACTGTTTATAATTTTTCAATTGTCAAAATATATACATACGTACGACAACAATATGTAATGTTGACAACATTGCCAACAATTCGTTGTCGAAATCTAAATTTTATGCACAGCCGTTGTCTAAATGTAACAAACGTGGTAAGCTCACTATTGACAAACAATCCGTTGCCAATAGTGAGCTTAAAACGTGTGTTAACAATTAGACAATGGATGTGTATAAATTTAGATTTCGATAACGAATTGTTGCAAATGTTGACAACGTTGCGTTGTCAACATTACGTAGTGTTGTCGTACGTATGTATATACTTTGACAACAGATGTTAGTGAAAAATTATAAACTCTTTGGTGTCAATTTGGTACCAGGCGTGTATACTTCCACAACGCTGCGTTGTCACATTACGTAGTGTTGTCGTACGTATGTATCTACTTTGACAATAGATGTTAGTGAAAATTATAAACTCTTTGGTGTCAATTTGGTAACAGGCGTTTATATTTCCTTTTCCCTCCATGCAGAGTTTACAATCCCTGCGCCCGACTGAAGGCCTGATATCCAGGAAACTTTTTAAAAAGAAGCAAATATGCAACGTACACCAAATTTAGGAGCTATTATTTTCGGAATACGTGTGTCTCTTTCCTAATTTCTAAACAAATTTTCCAATATATTTCTGTTTTAAAATAGTCACAATTTTTAAAAGTGTCATAATGTCCGTGAACACTATGATACTTTTTGGTGTGACATCCATGGACATTATGACACATGACCATATTTATATATCGCTCATTTACTAATGACTGAATAATCGAAAAAAAGTCCTTTCGAGAATAATGAATGAAGGGGGAAAATCTTGGCCGATTTCATGAGTATGCCGGATGGATCTACATTTACATAAAATGTATGTATTCCATTGCAAAATATTAGTGTTTTTAATTGAATTTGGGGAGATTTAAATCATATTCTGAAATCGGCTTTGTAGGAGGTCCGATCATAGCAAAAGCCGGCGGTGTCATAAAGACTAATATATAACGTAGTTGTATCACTTTATGTCAAGACACAAGTATACTAAACATAATTTTGAGCTCGAAAGCCCTATTCGGGGTGTTCAGTTGTATGGGGGCTAGATGAAAAATTTTATTCAAAGTTCCAGTAATTTGATTACAAGGACATAGCTAAATCACCTAAGAAAATTACTCTATTGGTATACTTTAAGGTGGATGTAGTTGTTTATTCCAAAAATAAGCTTACAGGTATCTGGTACTTTTTACGGGTAAAAACTGTATTTTGGTACTTTTTTGGACCTCATGTATCTTTTAAACCTGTGAATATAGAAATCTAATTTATATCACATCGTACCTTATATAAAATTACGAATATAGGTTTGGTACTTTAGTTTGGACGTTAAAGGGTTAAAATCGTACTTATTTTTACAATTTATAACAAAAAATACCAGCTCTGTAAAACGAAAAAGTACCAGAAAGTTCCCTTTTATAGATTTTCATTTATCCAGAGTGTGAGTGTATGTATAGAAGCCAAAAAGTATAAGTCATAACTAAGGATTCTTATCCCAATTTTCACCACCTCCCTTTTTCAATTAACCGGTATTTATTACAAAATTCAAAAAGTACCTTTTGAAGAACGAAAAAGTGACAAAAAGTCCGATTTCATGGGTCTACAGAAAATAGATTTTAACAAACATAATCGGTTGCGGTATCTATAAGCACTCGGAATATACACATATATACTTCATATTGAGATAAAATTTTTCAAATTGGCAGATTTAGTTACACCAAATGATGTTTTTTGAAACTTGGATTGAGGCCCTACTTAGGACCAAATAAATAATTTGGTACTTTTCTTTATTTTTTAAATTTCAGGACACGATATCTCACATCCCAGATGTGATGAAGAAATTCTGAAGTCAGATTCGGATTCAGCGCGGTTCCTTTAGAAAAGTATAAGTTCATCTCAGGGTTTCGAATTTTTCAAATTTTGTCGGCCTGTGTTATTAATGTTAAAATGATTTTCTAAAGGGGACTGACCAAATATATTCAAAATTTATCACAATGAATCCATAATATTTAAAATTTGTATTTCATCATTCTTCAAAATTGCTGTCTGAAAGTTAAGAGTTTAGAAATCAAAATCAGAGACAGATTTTTTTAAAATTTACCAAAACCAATATTTTTTTTCTCATTCACAACTTTCTCACGCCTCTTATTTAAGTAGTTGGCCATAAAATTGTATTTTCACTTATTAGACAATTACTGTTAAATCTTTGTTAAATTCATTTAACAAAGATTTTTGTAAAAGAAAATGAACCTGTCAAAATTTTAACTTTAAAAATTTCGTCACAAAAAATATTACAAATTTGAGAAAGTGCGTAAATGGTGACTTTTTTCATTATAATTAATGCATTTGACAAATTTCTGCAGCAGTTTTGTAATGCGTTATTTGTCATTGTTAAATGGATTACAAAATGCGTGAGCGTTAAAACATATAATTTTTAAATATTTAAAAAAAATAATAGTGATGTTGGAAACATTAGGTTTTAACAGTTGTATTTTATAAATAGCATAACAATATCTTAATATCTTAGACGTTCCAAATATTATAAATAGCTAAAGTTAAATGAGTAAATCTTAAGTCTGAATGGCCTATAAAGTTTATAGGTTCATTTTACTCTATTTTACTAAAACTTTAGATATATATGTTTTCTATTATTGGCACTATTATAATCCACAAATATTTTATATAAAATGCTTAACAGTGAAGAATTAATGCTAATTAAAAAAAAAAAAATTACAAAATTTTTTTTCCGAAATCCTCAAAATCAAATTTTTCCACTTTTTAAAGTTGCCATGTCCGCTATTGGTAATTCGCCCATATTCCCTTCAAAGTTTCCCCTGTAAACTTTAAGGTTCTAGATGTTATATACTAGCAATTATGCATACGAATTTATATCGGTACTACATACGCCCACTAATGCTAGTCCACTTATTCTTCAAGCACTTGTTCATTGATACTAAAAGTACATGTAAAAATGTTGAGAACTCATACCTGCGAGTATAATTCATATGGGAGATGCAAGATCACCCATTTTTTCCAAATGTTCATATGGATTCCATATGAGAAAATTTGAGATTGCTATATCTAATGATTTTCCATATAAGAATTTTTGTATATGATTCATATGGGAGGTGCCATACACCCTATTGCTAATCGGCCAATTTATTATCCAAATGTTTATCTGGATGTCAAAGTTGTTCGTACAACAAATTAAATTTGTTTAATTTGTATGGGAGGGACCACGCCCCCAAAAATAGGCAAATGTTTGCATAGATGTCAAAGTTATTTGTGAAAAAATTTAGCATTTTAGCACTAATAGTTCACCCGATATAAACATTTTTATACCGACACATCGAAATATTGGATTGGAATATACACCCACAAAAGTATATATATTCTGGGTTCTTATTAAATTCTAAGACGATCTAGCCATGTCCGTCTGTCCGTATGTCTCTCTATCTGTTGAAAACACGATAGAGTCCGAACGGAATGAGTAGAGGGTTGAAATTTTCCACAAATATTCTCTATAGGTAAGGTTTTCGGATAGCCCCCATACAAGTGGACACCCGAAAAACAGCTTTAAGGGGAATATATGTTTTAAAAGTTCGAGTGTAACGATGAAATTCGACACAAATTTTATGAGGAGCGGTCCATAATTGACTCTACCCCCATATAAGGTCCCCTTCAGAAAATTACTTTAACGCTCATTACTGGCTTAAAAATACGAGTATAGCGATGAAATTTGACGTAAATTCTAAGAAGATCTAGCCATGTCCGTCCGTCTGTCTGTTGAAAACACGATAGAGTCCGAACGGAATGAGATAGAGCGTTGAAATTTCCACAAATATTCTCTATATGTAAGGTTTGTTTCGTTTTAAAAATGGTCCAAATTTTCGGATGGCCATACAAGTGGACACCCGAAAAAAAGCTTTAAGGAGCATATATGTTTTAAAAGTTAGAGTATAACGATGAAAATCGATACAAATTTTATGTGGATCTGTCTATAATTGACCCTACCCCCCATATAATTTACTGGCTTAAAATACGAATATAACGATGAAATTCGAAACACATAAGTTTCATGCGATCCAAAATCTTTTAACCAAATTTTATGTGGATCGGTCCATAATTGACCTTACCCCCCATATAAGGTTCCCTTCAGAAAATGATTATAATGCCCATTTCTGGCTTTAAAATACTAATATAGTGATGAAATTTAGTAAGTCTCTGACAAGCCAAAATCTCTCTACCAAATTTTGTGTGGATCGGTCCATAATTGACCCTACCTCCCATATAAGGTACGCTTCAGAAAATTACTTTAATGCTCATTAAAAATACGAGTAGAGCGTTGAAATTCAAAACGAATAAGTATTGCATGAACATGTAGTGGTAAAATTTTTGTAAAAATTCTTTTACCCTTCAGTGTCGTGGAGCCACGAGTTAACGTAGTCCTATTACCCCAAATGTATTATAAGTTAAAGTATAAGAGCCGCGGATGGTCAATATCGGAAACGTTTGAAATATTACAGAATTTAATATTTGGCACACTTAAATATGAAAATTTGGAAAATTGGCGGGTGATAGGAGTTTTTTTTTTTAATTTTCGGAATCATTTTCGAAATAATACCGGGATTAGTGAAAATTATTTAAAAAGCTTTTTCTTTGTTGGCCTGTGTTATTGATTATAATAAATTTTTTCCACTTTACACCAGTAAGAACTTATTCTTCTAAATGAAATAATGCGATTGATAGCAAACACTCATTACTAAGTAATATATGAAATAAGTACTGATCATTAACAAAAATTTAAACATTTTCAAATTTGTTAAACTGAGTATTCGTTAATTCGATGATAATTTTTTAAAAAAAATATTTAAATTTTTAATAATTTATGCTGAAAAACTTAACACTTTTAAACTGTTAAGTTTTCTTTTAAAATCAGTAAAACTTTAATATTTACCTATTATACAAATTTAGATAAAATCTAAATGAATGTCTATGTTTTAATCCAATGTGATATATTAATTATTTTTTAAATTATTTAATCTTAATAATTTATTTTAATTACTTTTAATTTATTATACAATATTTGTAAATTTTTATTTAAAAGCACTTATATCATTTATATAGTATTTGGACAATTTAGGCACTTTAGCAAAAATATTATTTTTTTTTTGTTTTTTAAATTTTTTTATTAAAACTTAAAGTTTGAACACACAACAACAAATTTAATTTATATTTTTCAGCAAAATTCTTCTTAAAAAAGTATGCATCAAGTTTAAAATAAAATAGTTTTTTTTTATTTTAAAATAAAGTTAAAATTTTAAATATCTCAAAAATATACTTAAATTTAATAAAATTTAATTGTTATATTTGTAAAATTTATACAACATTTTTTAACACTTGTGTTAGCACTTCACTTTAATATTTTCATAACTTTGTTATGTTTCTCTATAAAATATCTATAAAATTTTTATTCATTTTTCTTTTAAATCTATATAAAAGAAAATTTAAAAAAGTTATTTTATTGTCTAAAAAGACACTTTATTTGAAAATAGTTTAAGGCACTTTAGAAAAAAATATTCAAAACCGTTTTGCACCGTTTTTTGTTATTCTATTTACATACAACAGTAATTTTTTCAGTTTCGTTTTATTATTTCGAACGTTCGAAAAGATACGACTGAGCACTGCAAACGCAGCTGATAAACTGCATCAACTGTGGCAACATTCAAACCCAATGACTTCATTGGAAATATTGGCACGTTTTTAAATTGTGTGTGTTTTGTTTAGATTTTTTGTTTACATTTTATGGAGTTCGAATCTGTTGTGTGCTGTATATTCCAAACTGGAATTTCCAGTGTTTATAATGGAGAGTAAATTATTTTATTTACAGTTAGCGAGCTTTAACATGCGAGAGCATGCATGTGCTTTTTCTGAGAAATGTTAACGTTATGGAGATAACGAGTCATATTCGACTAGTTTGATATGGTATTTAAAATCATCGTCATGTAATTACATTTTATGTTAACTAAGTTAGAGTTATGTTAAATTGAAGTTTAAAATTGTAACTGTTAAATTTTTTTTAATTAAATAAAATCATTTTAAAACCAATCTATGATGCTAAATTATAAACATTTTAATTCATCTGATTTATTTATTGCTACCATGCTAGGCCGGTGCTTCAAACTTAACGCTACTTAAACGCGAATACCCTATATTTAAAAATACAGTCTAATCTAGTCTGCAGTCTAGTCTATGGTCTAGTCTATAGTCTAGTCTATAGTCTAGTCTATAGTCTAGTCTATAGTCTAGTCTATAGTCTAGTCTATAGTCTAGTCTATAGTCTAGTCTATAGTCTAGTCTATAGTCTAGTCTATAGTCTAGTCTATAGTCTAGTCTGTAGTCTAGTCTATAGTCTAGTCTATAGTCTAGTCTATAGTCTAGTCTATAGTCTAGTCTAGTCTATAGTCTAGTCTATAGTCTAGTCTATAGTCTAGTCTATAGTCTAGTCTATAGTCTAGTCTATAGTCTAGTCTATAGTCTAGTCTATAGTCTAGTCTATAGTCTAGTCTATAGTCTAGTCTATAGTCTAGTCTATAGTCTAGTCTATAGTCTAGTCTATAGTCTAGTCTATAGTCTAGTCTATAGTCTAGTCTATAGTCTAGTCTATAGTCTAGTCTATAGTCTGGTCTATAGTCTAGTCTATAGTCTAGTCTATAGTCTAGTCTATAGTCTAGTCTATAGTCTAGTCTATAGTCTAGTCTATAGTCTAGTCTATAGTCTAGTCTATAGTCTAGTCTATAGTCTAGTCTATAGTCTAGTCTATAGTCTAGTCTATAGTCTAGTCTATAGTCTAGTCTATAGTCTAGTCTATAGTCTAGTCTATAGTCTAGTCTATAGTCTAGTCTATAGTCTAGTCTATAGTCTAGTCTGTAGTCTAGTCTATAGTCTAGTCTATAGTCTAATCTATAGTCTAATCTATAGTCTAGTCTACAGTCTAGTCTATAGTCTAGTCTAGTGTATAGTCTAGTCGATAGTCTAGTCTATAGTCTTGTCTATAGTCCAGTCTATAGCCTAGTCTATAGCCTAGTCTATAGCCTAGTCCATAGTCTAGTCTATAGCCTAGTCTATAGCCTAGTCTATAGTCTAGTCTATAGTCTAGTCGATAGTCTAGTCGATAGTCTAGTCGATAGTCTAGTCTATAGTCTAGTCCATAGTCTAGTCTATAGTCTAGTCTATAGTCTAGTCTATAGTCTAGTCTATAGTCTAGTCTATAGTCTAGTCTATAGTCTAGTCTTTAGTCTAGTCTACAGTCTAGTCTATAGTCTAGTCTATAGTCTAGTCGATAGTCGAGTCTATAGTCTAGTCTATAGTCTAGTCTATAGTCTAGTCGATAGTCTAGTGTATAGTCTAGTCTATAGTCTAGTCTGTAGTCTAGTCTATAGTCTAGTCTATAGTCTAGTCTATAGTCTAGTCTATAGTCTAGTCTATAGTCTAGTCGATAGTCGAGTCTATAGTCTAGTCGATAGTCTAGTCTATAGTCTAGTCTATAGTCTAGTCTATAGTCTAGTCTATAGTCTAGTCTATAGTCTAGTCTATAGTCTAGTCTGTAGTCTAGTCTATAGTCTAGTCTATAGTCTAGTCTATAGTCTAGTCTTTAGTCTAGTCTATAGTCTAGTCGATAGTCTATTCTATAGTCTAGTCTATAGTCTAGTCGATAGTCTAGTGTATAGTCTAGTCTATAGTCTAGTCTGTAGTCTAGTCTATAGTCTAGTCGATAGTCTAGTGTATAGTCTAGTCTATAGTCTAGTCTGTAGTCTAGTCGATGGTATAGTATATAGTCTAGTCTATAGGCTAGTCTGTAGTCTAGTCTATAGTCTAGTCTATAGTCTAGTCTATAGTCTAGTCTATAGTCTAGTCTATAGTCTAGTCTTAGTCTAGTCTATAGTCTAGTCGATAGTCTAGTCTATAGTCTAGTCTATAGTCTAGTCTATAGTCTAGTCTATAGTCTAGTCTATAGTCTAGTCTATAGTCTAGTCGATAGTCTAGTCTATAGTCTAGTCTATAGTCTAGTCGATAATCTAGTCTATAGTCTAGTCTATAGTCTAGTCTATAGTCTAGTCGATAGTCTAGTGTATAGTCTAGTCTATAGTCTAGTCTGTAGTCTAGTCTATAGTCTAGTCTATAGTCTAGTCTATAGTCTAGTCTATAGTCTAGTCTATAGTCTAGTCTATAGTCTAGTCTATAGTCTAGTCTATAGTCTAGTCTATAGTCTAGTCTATAGTCTAGTCTATAGTCTAGTCTATAGTCTAGTCTATAGTCTAGTCTATAGTCTAGTCTATAGTCTAGTCTGTAGTCTAGTCTATAGTCTAGTCTATAGTCTAATCTATAGTCTAATCTATAGTCTAGTCTACAGTCTAGTCTATAGTCTAGTCTAGTGTATAGTCTAGTCGATAGTCTAGTCTATAGTCTTGTCTATAGTCCAGTCTATAGCCTAGTCTATAGCCTAGTCTATAGCCTAGTCCATAGTCTAGTCTATAGCCTAGTCTATAGCCTAGTCTATAGTCTAGTCTATAGTCTAGTCGATAGTCTAGTCGATAGTCTAGTCGATAGTCTAGTCTATAGTCTAGTCCATAGTCTAGTCTATAGTCTAGTCTATAGTCTAGTCTATAGTCTAGTCTATAGTCTAGTCTATAGTCTAGTCTATAGTCTAGTCTTTAGTCTAGTCTACAGTCTAGTCTATAGTCTAGTCTATAGTCTAGTCGATAGTCGAGTCTATAGTCTAGTCTATAGTCTAGTCTATAGTCTAGTCGATAGTCTAGTGTATAGTCTAGTCTATAGTCTAGTCTGTAGTCTAGTCTATAGTCTAGTCTATAGTCTAGTCTATAGTCTAGTCTATAGTCTAGTCTATAGTCTAGTCGATAGTCGAGTCTATAGTCTAGTCGATAGTCTAGTCTATAGTCTAGTCTATAGTCTAGTCTATAGTCTAGTCTATAGTCTAGTCTATAGTCTAGTCTATAGTCTAGTCTATAGTCTAGTCGATAGTCGAGTCTATAGTCTAGTCTATAGTCTAGTCGATAGTCGAGTCTATAGTCTAGTCTATAGTCTAGTCTATAGTCTAGTCGATAGTCTAGTCTATAGTCTAGTCTATAGTCTAGTCTGTAGTCTAGTCTATAGTCTAGTCTATAGTCTAGTCTATAGTCTAGTCTTTAGTCTAGTCTATAGTCTAGTCGATAGTCTATTCTATAGTCTAGTCTATAGTCTAGTCGATAGTCTAGTGTATAGTCTAGTCTATAGTCTAGTCTGTAGTCTAGTCTATAGTCTAGTCGATAGTCTAGTGTATAGTCTAGTCTATAGTCTAGTCTGTAGTCTAGTCGATGGTATAGTATATAGTCTAGTCTATAGGCTAGTCTGTAGTCTAGTCTATAGTCTAGTCTATAGTCTAGTCTATAGTCTAGTCTATAGTCTAGTCTATAGTCTAGTCTTTAGTCTAGTCTATAGTCTAGTCGATAGTCTAGTCTATAGTCTAGTCTATAGTCTAGTCTATAGTCTAGTCTATAGTCTAGTCTATAGTCTAGTCTATAGTCTAGTCGATAGTCTAGTCTATAGTCTAGTCTATAGTCTAGTCGATAATCTAGTCTATAGTCTAGTCTATAGTCTAGTCTATAGTCTAGTCGATAGTCTAGTGTATAGTCTAGTCTATAGTCTAGTCTGTAGTCTAGTCTATAGTCTAGTCTATAGTCTAGTCTATAGTCTAGTCTATAGTCTAGTCTATAGTCTAGTCTATAGTCTAGTCTATAGTCTAGTCTATAGTCTAGTGTATAGTCTAGTCTATAGTCTAGTCTTTAGTCTAGTCTATAGTCTAGTCGATAGTCTAGTCTATAGTCTAGTCTATAGTCTAGTCGATAATCTAGTCTATAGTCTAGTCTATAGTCTAGTCGATAGTCTAGTGTATAGTCTAGTCTATAGTCTAGTCTGTTGTCTAGTCTATAGTCTAGTCTATAGTCTAGGCGATAGTCTAGTCTATAGACTAGTCTATAATCTAGGCGATAGTCTATTCTATAGTCTAGTCTATAGTCTAGTCTATAGTCTAGTCTATAGTCTAGTCTATAGTCTAGTATATAGTCTAGTCTATAGTCTAGTCTATAGTCTAGTCTATAGTCTAGTCAATAGACTATTCTATAGTCTAGTCTATAGACTAGTCTATAGTCTAGTCTATAGACTAGACTATAGTCTTTATTTATAGTCTGGTCTATAGTCTAGTCTATAGTCTAGTCTATAGTCTAGTCTATAGAGTAGTCTATAGTCTAGTCTATAGTCTATTCTGGACTACTTTCGGTACCCTAGTCTGTAATTGAGATTCAATGTTCTTAATTTCGGAGTTCAGTTATCCAAATTTTATAACCAAACTAAAAATCTTAAAGATTCCAAAAAAAATGTGAAGCTTTCTTCATCTTTGTTGATCTTCACATCTGCCATTCAACTTGCAAAAAATAAACATTACGAAATGACTTCATAACCGAAACATGTTTTTCAAAAAGTCATTTAAATACTTAATACACATATTGGACATTTTGCTCATTTAGTTAATGGTTTGTAGCTCCAGAAAAAACTAAAAAGCTTTACAAATTCTTTGTACAACAATCAACTCACCTCACCGACACGATGACGTTCCTTTAGCATGACAGCGATCTCTGTAAATTTACATAGGAATTGCCGTTCAAATGTTGTCAAACAACCGTGATAGATCTTCACGAGAACGTCACGTGCCTCACGTATTAAAACTGCACGTGTTGTTTGAGTAAAGACGGGATAAATGCATGCAAGATGCCTGTCAATCAGAGCAGCAATATGAGACTCCTGGAAGACAAGAGGAATGACGATGTTGATCGTTAAAGGAGAAGGAAAAACAAATTGTAACAGGGCAGATTTTGAGGTCTTAAGACAACAAAGTTAAAGTATTATTAGAAAAAAAAAAAAATAGAAACAAGTTAATAGTTTTATACAAGTACGTACCATTTGTTTAGAATCTACTAATTGTTCTACATGTTTTTCATCATCATCCATATTATCGTGGTCATGCTCTTGTTGTTTTTGTTGTTGGGCCATTGACTTTAAATGTTTCTTTTCCTGTCGTGTTTCAATTTGAACAGAATTTCCAACAACATTTATGTTTGTTGAAGTATTACGACTGCGAGCTTGTTTTGTAATTTTCTTTGTTGTTCCTGCTGCTGTTTTAGTTAATGCAGAACCTAGACCAAAATCAATATCTTCATACGATTCATCAACAACGTCATCATCATCGTCGTCGTCATCGTCGTCGTCATCGTCAACATTATTTTCGTCTTCCATTTTCATCACATTCCCAAGGGCACAATTAGTGGAACTACCTTTGTTGACGGACTCACTAGCACCACCCAATGAAGACAATCTATTGTTTGGAAAATCCGTTACTTTAGCTGATGTTGTTTCTGTTTTTGGCCCCAAGTCTTGACTGACATCTAGCTCATTTATTGTAGACATTGTTGATTTTGGATCATGACCTGTATTATTGTGATATTCTTGCATTTGATTATGCAAACCAACTGCCAACCAGCGATCTTTACATTTTTTCAAATAATTACGTACACGCGATGATTTACTACCACCGCCAACACTACGACGCACCGCCATTTCATTGATCACTTGGTAGTGTTGCTCATACTCTTCTCCTACAGATTTTGGTATCATTTCGTTGTTGCGCTTATGTTGCTCCTCAAACGTTGTTTCTTCGATTTCTTCTTCGGCATCTTCTTCACGTGCAATTGGTGCTGTTTGATTAGTTGGTATTGTTGTCGTTGGTTTTGTTGTTGACATGACTTCATTGTTGTTATGAATTGTTGCTAAATTTTTAGAATTATTTACAGATACAGATATGCTTGTCGTAGGTGTATGATTGACTACTAATATTTCGTTTAAATCTCGTAGATTTTCTTCGTTTTCGTTGTATGTTTTCGATACTTTGGCTGGGGTATGTTCTACGTTTGTTGGAGGATTGGTGTTATTCTGTAAAGGTAAGTATAGAAAGTAGTTAGTTATTAAAAACTATTATGCTATGTTGTAATAAGTGATGAATAAATAAGTAGAACTGAACTAGAACTGAACTAGAACTGAACTAGAACTGAACTAGAACTGAACTAGAACTGAACAAGAACTGAACTAGAACTGAACTAGAACTGAACTAGAACTGAACTAGAACTGAACTAGAACTGAACTAGAACTGAACTAGAACTGAACTAGAACTGAACTAGAACTGAACTAGAACTGAACTAGAACTGAACTAGAACTGAACTAGAACTGAACTAGAACTGAACTAGAACTGAACTAGAACTGAACTAGAACTGAACTAGAACTGAACTAGAACTGAACTAGAACTGAACTGAACTAGAACTGAACTAGAACTGAACTGAACTAGAACTGAACTAGAACTGAACTAGAACTAGAACTGAACTAGAACTGAACTAAACTGAACTAGAACTGAACTAGAACTGAACTAGAACTGAACTAGAACTGAACTAGAACTGAACTAGAACTGAACTAGAACTGAACTAGAACTGAACTAGAACTGAACTAGAACTGAACTAGAACTGAACTAGAACTGAACTAGAACTGAACTAGAACTGAACTAGAACTGAACTAGAACTGAACTAGAACTGAACTAGAACTGAACTAGAACTGAACTAGAACTGAACTAGAACTGAACTAGAACTGAACTAGAACTGAACTAGAACTGAACTACTAGAACTGAACTAGAACTGAACTAGAACTAGAACTGAACTAGAAATGAACTAGAACTGAACTAGAACTGAACTAGAACTGAACTAGAACTGAACTAGAACTGAACTAGAACTGAACTAGAACTGAACTAGAACTGAACTAGAACTGAACTAGAACTGAACTAGAACTGAACTGAACTGAACTAGAAACTGAACTAGAACTGAACTAGAACTGAACTAGAACTGAACTAGAACTGAACTAGAACTGAACTAGAACTGAACTAGAACTGAACTAGAACTGAACTAGAACTGAACTAGAACTGAACTAGAACTGAACTAGAACTGAACTAGAACTGAACTAGAACTGAACTAGAACTGAACTAGAACTGAACTAGAACTGAACTGAACTGAACTAGAACTGAACTAGACTGAACTAGAACTGAACTAGAACTGAACTAGAACTGAACTAGAACTGAACCTAGAACTGAAACTAGAACTGAACTAGAATGAACTAGAACTGAACTAGAACTGAACTAGAACTGAACTAGAACTGAACTAGAACTGAACTAGAACTGAACTAGAACTGAACTAGAACTGAACTAGAACTGAACTAGAAACTGAACTAGAACTGAACTAGAACTGAACTAGAACTGAACTAGAACTGAACTGAACTGAACTAGAACTGAACTAGAACTGAACTAGAACTGAACTAGAACTGAACTGACTAGAACTGAACTAGAACTGAACTAGAACTGAACTAGGAACTGAACTAGACTGACTAGAACTGAACTAGAAACTGAACTAGAACTGAACTAGAACTGAACTAGGAACTGAACTAGAACTGAACTAGAACTAGAAATACTAGAACTGAACTGAACTGAACTAGACTGAACTAGAACTGAACTAGAACTGAACTAGAACTGAACTAGAACTGAACTAGAACTGAACTAGAACTGAACTAGAACTGAACTAGAACTGAACTAGAACTGAACTAGAACTGAACTAGAACTGAACTAGAACTGAACTAGAACTGAACTAGAACTGAACTAGAACTGAACTAGAAACTGAACTAGAACTGAACTAGAACTGAACTAGAACTGAACTAGAACTGAACTAGAACTGAACTAGAACTGAACTAGAACTGAAACTAGACTACTAGAACTATTAGAACTGAACTAGAACTGAACTAGAACTGAACTAGAACTGAACTAGAACTGAACTAGAAACTGAACTAGAAACTGAACTAGAACTTTACTAGAACTGAACTAGAACTGAACTTGAACTGAACTAGAACTGTATTCGAACTGAACTAGAACTGAACTACAACTGAATTGGCGTAACGAAATGCTAGAATCGTTCATATGTTTCGCAATGAAATTCACTGTTTTAAATATTCTAATTATACCCTACACCACTTTAGTGGGGAGGGTATATTGGATTTGTGCTGATGTTTGTAACATATAAAAATATTCGTCCTAGACCCACCTTAAAGTATACCAATCGGCTTAGAATCGTTTTCTGAGTCGATTAAGCTATGTCCGTCCGTCCGTCTGGCTGGCTGGCTGGCTGGCTGGCTGGCTGGCTGTCCATGTAAACCTTGTGCGCAAGGTACAGGTCGCAATTTTCAAGATAATTGGATGAAATTTGGCACGCACGTTTTATTTGGCCCAAGGACGAAGCCTATTGAAAATGGTTAAAATCGGTCCATTATTTCACCTAGCCCCCATAGAACAGAACCACCCGAAAAGGGCTTCTGAGCTCATAATTATGTTAAATATACAGATATATCGATAAAATACGGCACAACTAAGTTTTATGGAAGTCTTGATAACCCTTCCAAATTTCATAAAGATCGGCCCCCATTTGACCCTAGCTCCCATACAAAGTCCCCTTCAGAAAATTACTTCAATGTCCCAAATTAACTTATAAACACAAATATCGCGATGAAATTCAGCACAATAAAATATTATGTAAATATAAATATATTCACAAAATTTTATCGGGCTTGGTCCATATTTGCCCCTAGCCCCCATATAAAGCCTCTTTCAGAAAATTAGTTTTTCATCCATAAATTGCTTAAATGTATCGGAACAAGGGAATATTGAAGATAAATGCGATATTATGAAAAATAAATCACATTTAATATTCATAACTGGTGTAGGGTATCATATGGTCGGCCACGCCCGACTATACTTTCTTACTTGTTTTTTATTACGTTTACATACATATGTTTTTAAATTATAGTATTTATATTATTCTAAATTTTTTTGAAGCAATTTCTACCACAACATGTTAAACAACAATAGACTACTTTAAATTATTTAAAATTATTCTAAAATGCTTTGTAGTTTTACCTACAAATGTGCAAATACATACATATTTTAGTATGTATTTCATATGTATGTACATATTTTCCAGTATAAAGAAAATTTTAAATTGAGGACATTTATTGATCGTCTTATAATTTGCTAGACACATGAAAATAAAGCAAAAAATACACAAAAAGCTAATATACCAAACAATATTTGTAGAAAAATGTTGTAAAAAGAACAAGTGTTTTTTAGCCAACACCACATGTCGTTATGTAGAACAAATATCGAAGGAAAACTCCAACAGACAATGTAAGGCCCAAGCCTAAAAATAAACTAACAACAAGACAACATAACACCAACACCTCAAATGATGTCATGTCCGAGGAGAGGGTGGTACAAAAATTTAATTCAATATTATATGTAGCATATGTGTGCAACACATTTGTTGCATGTACAAATAATTGACAGCCATAAAAATAACACAACGAAAAAAAGGGCAACAAAACTTTATATGAGTTCATATAAACAATGTAAGAATATTTATACAAATTTACGTCCAAGTATATGCTAATAAAACGTCATATTGATTTTTTTTTTCTTTTTGATGCCGGAATTTTATAATTGACGTAGGTCAAGAGTATTTGTCTCGAAACTAATGTAATACACTTCACTTTCAGGTTTATTTGGAACATTACACAAGGGAAATATTCAATTCAATTATATATTTATGTAGCATATTACTTTTATTATAGTTTATGTGAGGCCATAGTTAAGTTTCTTTAATTACTTTTTAGTTTCCTTTAATATTATTTAAGTGTCACTGCGACAAAACAGAAACTTTTTGAAAACTATTTTTATAACACTATTATTAAACTGTTTTATTTTTAATACACACTTCTGCTGGTGGCACTAATTTAGACAATAAATTATTTTAACTTGTTTGTTGTTTGTTCTTGCTAATAGTTAGACATTTCCTAGGAAATGCTCTAAGTTTTTATCACTATTCTCAAAAGCTTTTGAGAATAGTGATGAGAGTTTTTAATAAAGTTAAGAAATATTTTAAACAAAAGATGGCGCCTACAGATCTAATATGGTCATGCGCAAAGTTAAATGTTTAATTTCAGAATTTTTCCAAATATTTTAAAACACTACTACACATTTTGGAGTTTTCTTTAGTCTTAGTGTCTATTTCTTTGTAAAAAGCTTTCACGAAAAATCGAAAAGTTATCTTTTCTGTTCAAAAAAAAAGCATTAGTTTTTCTGGATCATTTAGAATTTCATGAAGACCCAGAAAATATAAACTCTGTTTTCGATGGCTCAAAAAAGTATTTACGATTTTTATACCCTCCACCACCATCAGTGGTGATAGAGGGTATATATAAGTTTGTCGTTCCGTGTGTAACACCAAGAAATATTCATCTAAGACCCAACAAAGTATATATATTCTGGGTCCTTATCAAATTCTGAGTCGATTTAGCTATGTCCGTCTGTCCGTCTGTCTGTCTGTCTGCCTAAAACACGCTCACGTTAAAACTAAGCAAAGGAAATCAACCAAATTCACCCAAAGTATTTATTATTATCCTAAGCAGTTTGGTATTGAAAATCAGCAAAATCGGTTCACAACGTAAAAAGTTATGAGTAAAAATTTCAGACTACCTCGAAAAAAATTACGTTTTTTCATAATTCTTTTGAAGTTTTCTCAGAAACTATCAAAGATATTTCGATGAATTTCGTCACTCATTATTTTTTCAGGCCAGTAATCAATTATATTCAAGATCTTTACAATCGATCCAATATTTCTCATAGCCCCCATACAAAGGTACATATTCCCGGAAATTAGTTTATTGTTAATAACTCCCTCAAATATTTCGGTATCAACACAAAATTTTGTACATGAAAATATAATATGAACAGAAATCTTACTGTCAACGTAGATCTCAGTCGGTCTACAATTGGTCATAGCTCCCATATAAGGTCCACTTCCGAAAATCACCTAAACGCACATATTTCATTGATGAAGAAAGCTATTGTGATAAAATTCGAGTTAAATGTGTTTTGTGTACATAAAAATCAATCTACAAAATTTTTTACGGATCGGTCCATTATTGGTCATAGCTCCCATATAAGGCCCACTTCCGAAAATCATTTAAAAGCTCATATTTCATTGTCAAATAAAGCTATCTTGATAAAATTCGACACAAATATGTTTTGTCTTTATATGAATCACTCTACGAAATTTTTTCCTGATAGGCTTCCATAGAGGGTCCACTTACGAAAATCAGTTAAACGCATATATTTCTTTGAATTATGAAGCTATCGGTTTTGTGACCATATAAATCATTCTACCAAATTTTTTTCCGGATTGGTCTATATATGGTAATAGCTCCTATATAAGGTCCACTTCAAAAAAATCACTTAAATAAAGATATCTTTTCAAATAAAGATATCTTGATAAAATTCAATACAAATAAGTTTTGAGTAATGTCATATCTCCTATACACATAAAGTCCACTTCCAAAACGCACATATTTCATTAATTAATACATCTATTGTAGTAAAATTCGACTTGAACTCTTATTTTTTTTTTTTTTTTGGCATATAAATCACTATACGAAATTTTTTCTTATCGGTCGATAATTGGTCTCAACTCCCATTTCCGAAAATAGCTCAAATGCACATTGACAATCATAGTTATCGAGATAAAATTCGTCATAAATGTATATATAAATCATTCTACGGAATTTTTTTCCGGATCGGTCCATAAGTTGTCTTAGCTTCCATATAAGGTATACTTCTGAAAATCACTTAATACCACTTAATTCGCTATTAAATGATTATATATCCGGATAAAATTCAAAATGAATATGTTCTGTGTATAGATAAATCATTCCATTAACATGTTTTCGAACTGGACGGCCAGTGCCTATTAATATAAATTTTTCTGGAACTAATTAAAATTAGTTTGACATATGTTAGTACCCTCAATACGGAAACAAAAATTTTGCCAAGTTATCTAAAGATTAGATAGTTAAATGGGTTTTAATAAAAAGTAGCTTGCTGGTGGAGGGTATTTAAGATTCGTCATAGCCGAATATAGCACTCTAACTTGTTCCTTATATTATGATCCAAGACATTTTCCCACGATAATTTTTCTTAAATTTTATATAAGTATTAAATAATAATAACACCCAAACATTTGTTTTATTAGTAAATAAATAATAAACTAACTAAAAACCAACACATACACACACATACATAAATATTTATTTATATAAATGGCAGGTGTCTTTCTTAATAATAACTTTTCCCTCCTTACGCATTAAATTTCCAATTTCTGCCGGCCATAAAAATTTATCATATTTCTGCCAATCCAATAATTCAATACATATTTCCCCATTTCCTTTCCAAAAAAAAAAATATATATCTACAATTTCTGATAACAGACGATAAGGATTTCATTTTATATTTTTGCTCCTAAAGTAATTAATCTTGAAACCACGTTCGATTAAACAATAGTTGAAATCCTAAATCGTTAGTTAGTTTATTTTTTTCAATAATATTTTTCGTTTGCAACGTATAATAACGATTTTATTTGTAATTTTTTATTGGTTAAAGTCATCTATAAACCATAATAATTTGTAAGATGTTAAGCTTTATTAGCCAACCACACACAGAGTTGTCGTCGTCATCATCGTCTTAAAAACATGACAACAGCAGCAGCAGCAACAGCAATAACAGCCATGTTGCAGACTATCATTGCCTGCAACAGCAGCCATAGACGTACAACAAAAGATTACAATGAATGGAGGCAGTGATGAATATCATTAAATACACAGCGATATGAGTGCTGTGGCAAGTTTAAGAAAAAATATTAAACTAAATCCTAAAGATATAAAGCGATATTCGACACACACACACATTTAGTCGTTTATAATACGACACAGGCATGGGAAATTCAGTACATTGGTACTTTTTTCAGTACTTTTTCATATCGCGGCACCCTTACAACAGATTCGCTACTTTTTCTAACTAATAAGCTTTTGATTAGTAGTCCATAGTCTATAGTCTAGTCTATAGTCTAGTCTATAGTGTAGACTATAGTCTAGTCTATAGTCTAGTCTATAGTCTAGTCTATAGTCTAGTCTATAGTCTAGTCTATAGTCTAGTCTATAGTCTAGTCTATAGTCTAGTCTATAGTCTCTCTATAGTCTAGTCTATAGTCTAGTCTATAGTCTAGTCTATAGTCTAGTCTATAGTCTAGTCTATAGTCTAGTCTATAGTCTAGTCTATAGTCTAGTCTATAGTCTAGTCTATAGTCTAGTCTATAGTCTAGTCTATAGTCTAGTCTATAGTCTAGTCTATAGTCGTCTATAGTCTATATAGTCTAGTAGTCTATAGTCTAGTCTATAGTCTAGTCTATAGTCTAGTCTATAGTCTAGTCTATAGTCTAGTCTATAGTCTAGTCTATAGTCTAGTCTATAGTCTAGTCTATAGTGTAGTCTATAGTCTAGTCTATAGTCTAGTCTATAGTCTAGTCTATAGTCTAGTCTATAGTCTAGTCTATAGTCTAATCTATAGTCTAGTCTATAATCTAGTCTATAGTCTAGTCTATAGTCTAGTCTATAGTCTAGTCTATAGTCTAGTCTATAGTCTAGTCTATAGTCTAGTCTATAGTCTAGTTTATAGTCTAGTCTATAGTCTAGTCTATAGTCTAGTCTATAGTCTAGTCTATAGTCTAGTCTATAGTCTAGTCTATAGTCTAGTCTATAGTCTAGTCTATAGTCTAGTCTAGGTCTAGTCTATAGTCTAGTCTATAGTCTAGTCTATAGTGTAGTCTATAGTCTAGTCTATAGTGTAGTCTATAGTCTAGTCTATAGTGTAGTCTATGTCTAGTCTAGTCTATAGTCTAGTCTATAGTCTATTCTATAGTCTAGTCTATAGTCTAGTCTATAGTTAGTCTAGTCTATAGTCTAGTCTTAGTCTAGTCTATAGTCTAGTCTAGTCTAGTATAGTCTAGTCTATAGTCTAGTCTATAGTCTAGTCTATAGTCTAGTCTATAGTCTAGTCATAGTCTAGTCTATAGTCTAGTCTATAGTCTAGTCTATAGTCTAGTCTATAGTCTTTCTAGTCTATAGTCTAGTCTATAGTCTAGTCTATAGTCTAGTCTATAGTCTAGTCTATAGTCTAGTCTATAGTGTAGTCTATAGTCTAGTCTATAGTGTAGTCTATAGTCTAGTCTATAGTGTAGTCTATAGTCTAGTCCTATAGTCTAGTCTATAGTCTAGTCTATAGTCTAATCTATAGTCTAGTCTATAGTCTAGTCTATAGTCCTAGTCTATAGTCTAGTCTAGTCTATAGTCTAGTCTATAGTCTAGTCTATAGTCTAGGTCTATAGTCCTGGTCTATAGTCTAGTCTATAGTCTAGTCTATAGTCTAGTCTATAGTCTAGTCTATAGTCTAGTCTATAGTCTAGTCTATAGTCTGGTCTATAGTCTAGTCTATAGTCTAGTCTATAGTCTAGTCTATAGTCTAGTCTATAGTGTAGTCTATAGTCTAGTCTATAGTGTAGTCTATAGTCTAGTCTATAGTCTAGTTAAGTCTAGTCTATAGTCTAATCTATAGTCTTAGTTCTATAGTCTAGTCTATAGTCTAGTCTATAGTCTAGTCTATAGTCTAGTCTATAGTCTAGTCTATAGTCTAGTCTATAGTCTAGTCTATAGTCTAGTCTATAGTCTAGTCTATAGTCTAGTCTATAGTCTAGTCTATAGTCTAGTCTATAGTCTAGTCTATAGTCTAATCTATAGTCTAGTCTATAGTCTAGTCTATAGTCTAGTCTATAGTCTAGTCTATAGTCTAGTCTATAGTCTAGTCTATAGTCTAGTCTATAGTCTAGTCTATAGTCTAGTCTATAGTCTAGTCTATAGTCTAGTCTATAGTCTAGTCTATAGTCTAGTCTATAGTCTAGTCTATAGTCTAGTCTATAGTCTAGTCTATAGTCTAGTCTATAGTCTAGTCTATAGTCTAGTCTATAAGCTAGTCTATAGTCTAGCTCTATAGTCCAGTCCATAGTCTAGTCTATATAGTCTAGTCTATAGTCTAGTCTATAGTCTAGTCTATAGTCTGTCTATAGGCTAGTCTATAGTCTAGTCTATAGTCTAGTCTATAGTCTAGTCTATAGTCTAGTCTATAGTCTAGTCTATAGTCTAGTCTATAGTCTAGTCTATAGTCTGGTCTATAGTCTAGTCTATAGTCTAGTCTATAGTCTAGTATATAGTCTAGTATATAGTCTAGTCTATAGTCTAGTCTATAGTCTAGTCTATAGTCTAGTCTATAGTCAAGTCTATAGTCTAGTATATAGTCTAGTCTATAGTCTAGTCTATAGTCTAGTCTATAGTCTAGTCTATAGTCTAGTCTATAGTCTAGTCTATAGTCTAGTCTATAGTCTAGTCTATAGTCTAGTCTATAGTCAAGTCTATAGTCAAGTCTATAGTCTAGTCTATAGTAGTCATAGTAGTCTATAGTCTAGTCTATAGTCTAGTCTAGTCAGTCTATAGTCTAGTATATAGTCTAGCTATAGTCTAGTCTATATGCTATGATTCTAGTCATAGTCTAGTCTACAGTCTAGTCTATAGTCTAGTCTCTAGTTTAGTCTGTACTCTAGTCTATAGTCTAGTCTATAGTCTAGTCTATAGTCTAGTGTATAGTCTAGTCTATAGTCTAGTATATAGTCTACTCTATAGTCTAGCCTGTAGTCTAGTCTCTAGTTTGTCTGTAGTCTAGTCTATAGTCTATAGTCTAGTCTGTAGTCTAGTCTCTGTCTAGTCTGTAGTCTAGTCTATAATCTAGTCTATAGTCTAGTCTATAGCCTAGTCTATAGTCTAGTCTATAGCCTATTGTATGGTCTAGTCTATGGTCTAGTCTTAGCCTAGTCTATAGTCTAGTCTATAGTCTAGTCTCTAGTCTAGCTATAGTCTAGTCTATAGACTAGTCTATGTTCTACTATAGTCGAGTATATAGTCTATAGTTTAGTGTATAGTCTAGTTCATAGTATAGTCTACGACCTAGTCTATAGTCTAGTCTATAGCTAATCTATATTGTAGTCTATGTTTTAGTCTATAGTCTAGTCAATAGTCTAGTCTATAGTTGGTACCTGTAGTCTGGCCTATAGTCTAGTCTATAGTCAAGTCTTCATTCATAAACACACTCTGACAATTATCTACAGCATTTATAGTTTTATTTTAGATGCCGTACCAGGCATGGAAAATTAAAATTTTGAAATAGTACGAACTTATAACAAAAGTAGTACCTTTTTAGGTTTTATAGTACTGAGTTAATTTTCTACTTGACTACAGACTATACGCTAGACTATTCTATAGTCTATGGGCTGTTCTATACACGATACTATAGACTTTTATATAGTCAATACTATAGACTTTTCTATGGTCAAGGCTATAGACGGATCTATAGTCAAGACTATTGACAGTTCTATAGTCCAGACGTAACACGGCTCTATATTCACGACTATAGACAACTCTATAGTCACTACTACAGGCTGCTCTATAGTGAA
>NW_023997243.1:0-24651 GCF_015586225.1 Lucilia sericata | reverse complement strand
TTTGGTTTGTTGAATTTAATTCAATGAAAAATTTTGCTTTCAGTTTTGGAAAATACCAATAAATAATAAAATTGGTGGAAAGAAAATTTTTAAAATCTACAAAATTCAAAATGTTTAAAAAAACTGTGAACAATTCTATACTCTATTAAAAGACCTTAAATGAACGTTTATGATTTTTTTGCTTTGTTGTAAATGTAAGATTCTGTGAAATGTTACAAAGTTGTAGAAGCCAATAAAAGTTTCAATCTTTCAAAATAAAATTTTTACCACATAAAGTAATGTGATCCAGAACTAGAACTAAAACTAGAAATGAACTAGAACTGAACTAGAACTGAACTAGAACTGAACTAGAACTGAACTAGAACTGAACTAGAACTGAACTAGAACTGAACTAGAACTGAACTAGAACTGAACTAGAACTGAACTAGAACTGAACTAGAACTGAACTAGAACTGAACTAGAACTGAACTAGAACTGAACTAGAACTGAACTAGAACTGAACTAGAACTGAACTAGAACTGAACTAGAACTGAACTAGAACTGAACTAGAACTGAACTAGAACTGAACTAGAACTGAACTAGAACTGAACTAGAACTGAACTAGAACTGAAAGAGAACTGAACTAGAACTGAACTAGAACTGAACTAGAACTGAACTAGAAACTGAACTAGAACTGAACTAGAACTGAACTAGAACTGAACTAGAACTGAACTAGAACTGAACTAGAACTGAACTAGAACTGAACTAGAACTGAACTAGAACTGAACTAGAACTGAACTAGAACTGAACTAGAACTGAACTAGAACTGAACTAGAACTGAACTAGAACTGAACTAGAACAACTGAACTAGAACTGAACTAGAACTGAACTAGAACTGAACTAGAACTGAACTAGAACTGAACTAGAACTGAACTAGAACTGAACTAGAACTGAACTAGAACTGAACTAGAACTGAACTAGAACTGAACTAGAACTGAACTAGAAACTGAACTAGAACTGAACTAGAACTGAACTAGAACTGAACTAGAACTGAACTAGAACTGAACTAGAACTGAACTAGAACTGAACTAGAACTGAACTAGAACTGAACTAGAACTGAACTAGAACTGAACTAGAACTGAACTAGAACTGAACTAGAACTGAACTAGAACTGAACCTAGAACTGAACTAGAACTGAACTAGACTGAACTAGAACTGAACTAGAACTGAACTAGAACTGAACTAGAACTGAACTAGATACGACTAGAATGACTAGAACTGAACTAGAACTGAACTAGAAACTGAACTAGAACGAACTAACTGACTAGAACTGAACTAGAACTGAACTAGACTGAACTAGAACTGAACTAGAACTGAACTAGAAAAAATCGTGAACACATAAATTGAATAAGCTTCATGTTAATTTTTCATTTCAAGTGGAAAATTTACATTGTGAATTTGCACCCTACCCAGCAAAAAAAGTGTGGAAAAAGATGTAGAATTTTCATCACAACTAGTACCCGAAGTGCTTCAAATTCGGGTGTAAAACCTATGAATTTTACATTAGCGTGTCATTGGAGGGATGTTGTTCATTTTTGGCAGCTTTGAACTACATCTGATCTATTTTTAGAAGCAGTAAAAATCCGATATTTGGATGTCAAAAATTAAACACATTCTCTTAATGACACGCTTATGTAAATTTCACTACTCTTTCACCAAATCTTGATGTACTTCAAATATGTTATTTGTAATGACTTTTCCACATCTCTTTCCTCACTTTTAACTGGGGTTTCATTTGTAAGGAAATATTTGGTTTATAAAGTGAAAAATATGTAATCGCATTTTAAGATGTGATTAAGATGTAGTTTGTAAAGTATGACATCAATTATTTTTTGCTGGGTATTTATTAACGACACCTGTATGTATACGTGTTAATGATTTATTGATATTACAAATATTAAGTATAGCGCCTAATTTAGAGAAACACTAAATATTTTTTTAACATGTAAAAAATTTATTTATTAAAGTTTTTTTTGATTTTGATCTTAGGTTACATCAAGAGCTACGACTTTGCCTCAGAGAGTATATCAAAATTTGTAAAGGTTTGCAAGATATAATCCTTAGAAAATTATTCCCTTTGTGCAAAATTCAAAGCTAATAGATTGCATTTTGGAGAATTATGTGCCAAATCGTAAAATTGTTATCTTTTTAACAACTCTGTAACATTTCCTTGTAATTAAAACTATGAATTTATAATCCAACGCATAGGCATTCCATTATTCTAAAGTGATAAAATCTAGCATAAACGGCGTTTAAAATTTTCATAATTTTAATTGTAAGAAGAACTGCATTTTTACATGATTCGAAAATAATATTTTTAAAAATCTCTTGTATTTTCCAAAAACACTACAAACCAAAAATATGTTTATTTTTTTCTTGAAGTGGAAAGAAAATATAAACTAAAAAATTAAAATTGTAAATTTTTCTTGTAAATAAATTTACTATTTGTGATTTGTGTGTACCTATAAGAGGAACAGCATCCGACGTTGTCGGCATGGATTCAGCAACAAGATTTAGAAAAACTGTTAGTGAGAGTAGTATAGTACGCCTGAAATATTCATAAAAAAAGATTTTATCAAAACACAACACAGCAATAACAACACAAAGAAAGAAAAGGAACGTTATTTTTTGAAAATAAAAATTAAAAAAATATTTTATCATAATTACTTTTGTTTTTATTTAAAACTAGGTTATTTATTTATTTATTTTTTTTTTTTTTACTTTAAAAGTTGAGTAGGAATTTTGTACGAACCATTTAGAAAGATTTTAAGATTATTTTAATACATTTTATTTAGCTGTATTTATTGTTTTACAAATAATGTATATATTTTAAAAGTCAGAGGATCTGAAGACAGCAGAACTAGAACAGAACTAGAACAGAACTAGAACAGAACTAGAACAGAACTAGATCAGAACTAGAACAGAACTAGAACAGAACTAGAACAGAACTAGAACAGAACTAGAACAGAACTAGAACAGAACTAGAACAGAACTAGAACAGAACTAGAACAGAACTAGAACAGAACTAGCAGAACTAGAACAGAACTAGAACAACTAGAACAGAAAGAACAGAACTAGAACAGAACTAGAAAGACTAGAACAGAACTAGAACAGAACTAGAACAGAACTAGAACAGAACTAGAACAGAACTAGAACAGAACTAGAACAGAACTAGAACAGAACTAGAACAGAACTAGAACAGAACTAGAACAGAACTAGAACAGAACTAGAACAGAACTAGAACAGAACTAGAACAGAACTAGAACAGAACTAGAACAGAACTAGAACAGAACTAGAACAGAACTAGAACAGAACTAGAACAGAACTAGAACAGAACTAGAACAGAACTAGAACAGAACTAGAACAGAACTAGAACAGAACTAGAACAGAACTAGAACAGAACTAGAACAGAACTAGAACAGAACTAGAACAGAACTAGAACAGAACTAGAACAGAACTAGAACAGAACTAGAACAGAACTAGAACAGAACTAGAACAGAACTAGAACAGAACTAGAACAGAACTAGAACAGAACTAGAACAGAACTAGAACAGAACTAGAACAGAACTAGAACAGAACTAGAACAGAACTAGAACAGAACTAGAACAGAACTAGAACAGAACTAGAACAGAACTAGAACAGAACTAGAACAGAACTAGAACTAGAACAGAACTAGAACAGAACTAGAACAGAACTAGAACAGAACTAGAACAGAACTAGAACAGAACTAGAACAGAACTAGAACAGAACTAGAACAGAACTAGAACAGAACTAGAACAGAACTAGAACAGAACTAGAACAGAACTAGAACAAACTAGAACAGAACTAGAACAGAACTAGAACAGAACTAGAACAGAACTAGAACAGAACTAGAACAGAACTAGAACAGAACTAGAACAGAACTAGAACAGAACAGAACTAGAACAGAAACTAGAACAGAACTAGAACAGAACTAGAACAGAACTAGAACAGAACTAGAACAGAACTAGAACAGAACTAGAACAGAACTAGAACAGAACTAGAACAGAACTAGAACAGAACTAGAACAGAACTAGAACAGAACTAGAACAGAACTAGAACAGAACTAGAACAGAACTAGAACAGAACTAGAACAGAACTAGAACAGAACTAGAACAGAACTAGAACAGAACTAGAACAGAACTAGAAACAGAACTAGAACAGAACTAGAACAGAACTAGAACAGAACTAGAACAGAACTAGAACAGAACTAGAACAGAACTAGAACAGAACTAGAACAGAACTAGAACAGAACTAGAACAGAACTAGAACAGAACTAGAACAGAACTAGAACAGAACTAGAACAGAACTAGAACAGAACTAGAACAGAACTAGAACAGAACTAGAACAGAACTAGAACAGAACTAGAACAGAACTAGAACAGAACTAGAACAGAACTAGAACAGAACTAGAACAGAACTAGAACAGAACTAGAACAGAACTAGAACAGAACAGAACAGAACTAGAACAGAACTAGAACAGAACTAGAACAGAACTAGAACAGAACTAGAACAGAACTAGAACAGAACTAGAACAGAACTAGAACAGAACTAGAACAGAACTAGAACAGAACTAGAACAGAACTAGAACAGAACAGAACAGAAACTAGAACAGAACTAGAACAGAACTAGAACAGAACTAGAACAGAACTAGAACAGAACTAGAACAGAACTAGAACAGAACTAGAACAGAACTAGAACAGAACTAGAACAGAACTAGAACAGAACTAGAACAGAACTAGAACAGAACTAGAACAGAACCGGTAAAGAATTAGAACATAATTCGTCGTTTAGCTATTCAATAGCTTTGTTAATCCCGACCTTTAAAATATATTTTTGGATTTAATTTAAAACAAATAAAGCTATAAAACATGCAGTTATTTCGGATTAGTTTGAGGTAACAGTTTTTAACTTTAAACTTAAGTTTTTTTTTAAGTTTTAGATAAATTTCTTATTATTTAGTTTAAATACTCAATCCAGCATTTCCTCATTTCGCTACCGCTAGATAAGCTGGTATAATTTTTATAAAAGAATTTCTAACTTTTACGACGTTTTGGTAAAATTTACGAAGGTCTTAACCAATTAATCATTTCATTGTTTTTCTTTAATTATACTTATATAAGCTGCAATAAAATGTTTCAATTAAATAAACACTTAATATTAATAAAACTCAAAATAAATAATTCAATAAAAAACAGATATTGAAAAATGTTCATTAAATATTAAAATAAATGAAAAATTAAAAAAATTATGTTTTTAAAGGTTTAATACATACCTAAAGTAAGTTTTTCACCCGAATCGGGTGGCAAGGTAAATCCTAATAAAGCCATCGATGATATCAGCACACATGGTACAATTAAGTTAAAAAAATAATATAATGTTCGCCTTTATCTGTATTGTAAATGTAACATCCACATATGGCTCCGGACAGCAGGCATAGACGATGGTATTCTTTTGCCAGGCATCGCTGTTTAAACCAACCAAATGACCGACCATCCAACATACCAGTTGTTTTGAGGTTAATGGCAGATTTAATTGTTGCAATTCAGACAGATAGAAGAATGTTGCAATTTGGTGGGATTGTTATTGTTTAAAGCGGAAATGAAGTTTTTTTATGGCAATAAAATTAATTAGTAAATTAAGTTTAAAAAACTGTATTAAATATTTTTTTGTTTGTACACATTTATGGTTAAAATATATACATACATTATAAAAAAGCTGAATTTTTTTTTTGCTTTTATTACATATAAATAAAAAATAATTACAAACACTAGCACATACAATTCCTATACATCAAGATTGTTGTCAAACATTTAATTGATTGTAAAAAATTATTAAATATTTACAAACTACATACATATAATAAAGCCTAAAGTATTAAAAAACGAATGTTGATGCAAATACAGAAAAAAAAATAAATAAATAAAAATTACAAAAAACACATAAACATGGTCATTGTAAAAGGAATTTATAGCTGAAGCTTATAGAACAATTGTAGTTCAACAATTGGTTTAAATTTTTTTTTTTCATAATTTAATTTTATTTTTGGTCTTTTAATATCAGCCAGTTAAGACTTAAATGCTTGCTCTTTTATTATATATTTATTATTATCTTGATTAAAAAATGTATAATTGTTAAAGTTGAATGGATTTATTTTGTTTATTTACTTAAATGTTTATTTTAACTATTATTAAAATTGTGAGAATATGATCGAGAATGAAACAAGAACTGGTCTAGAACTGAACTAGAACTGAACTTGAATTGAACTAGAACTGAACTAGAACTGAACAAGAACTGAACTAGAACAACTAGAACAGAACTAGAACAGAACTAGAACAGAACTAGAACAGAACTAGAACAGAACTAGAACAGAACTAGAACAGAACTAGAACAGAACTAGAACAGAACTAGAACAGAACTAGACAGAACTAGAACAGAACTAGAACTGAACTAGAACAGAACTAGAACAGAACTAGAACAGAACTAGAACAGAACTAGAACAGAACAAGAACAGAACTAGAACAGAACTAGAACAGAACTAGAACAGAACTAGAACTGAACTAGAACAGAACTAGAACAGAACTAGAACAGAACTAGAACAGAACTAGAACAGAACTAGAACTGAACTAGAACTGAACTAGAACTGAACTAGAACAGAACTAGAACAGAACTAGAACAGAACTAGAACAGAACTAGAACAGAACTAGAACAGAACTAGAACAGAACTAGAACAGAACTAGAACAGAACTAGAACAGAACTAGAACAGAACTAGAACAGAACTAGAACAGAACTAGAACAGAACTAGAACAGAACTAGAACAGAACTAGAACGAACTTAGAACTGAACTAGAACAGAACTAGAACAGAACTAGAACAGAACTAGAACAGAACTAGAACAGAACTAGAACAGAACTAGAACAGAACTAGAACAGAACTAGAACAGAACTAGAACAGAACTAGAACTGAACTAGAACTGAACTAGAACTGAACTAGAACTGAACTAGAAACAGAACTAGAACAGAACTAGAACAGAACTAGAACAGAACTAGAACAGAACTAGAACAGAACTAGAACAGAACTAGAACAGAACTAGAACAGAACTAGAACAGAACTAGAACAGAACTAGAACAGAACTAGAACAGAACTAGAACGAACTAGAACTGAACTAGAACTGAACTAGAACTGAACTAGAACAGAACTAGAACAGAACTAGAACAGAACTAGAACAGAACTAGAACAGAACTAGAACAGAACTAGAACAGAACTAGAACAGAACTAGAACAGAACTAGAACAGAACTAGAACAGAACTAGAACAGAACTAGAACAGAACTAGAACAGAACTAGAACAGAACTAGAACTGAACTAGAACTGAACTAGAACAGAACTAGAACAGAACTAGAACAGAACTAGAACAGAACTAGAACGAACTAGAACTGAACTAGAACTGAACTAGAACTGAACTAGAACTGAACTAAAGAACTAGAACTGAACTAGAAAGAACTAGAACTGAACTAGAACAGAACTAGAACAGAACTAGAACAGAACTAGAACAGAACTAGAAGAACTAGAACATAACTAGAACAGAACTAGAACAGAACTAGAACAGAACTAGAACAGAACTAGAACAAGAACTAGAACAGAACTAGAACAGAACTAGAACAGAACTAGAACAGAACTAGAACTGAACTAGAACTGAACTAGAACTGAACTAGAACAGAACTAGAACTGAAACTAGAAGAACTAGAACAGAACAGAACAGAACTAGAACAGAACTAGAACAGAACTAGAACAGAACTAGAACAGAACTAGAACAGAACTAGAACAGAACTAGAACAGAACTAGAACAGAACTAGAACAGAACTAGAACAGAACTAGAACAGAATAGAACAGAACAGAGAAACAGAATAGAACAGAACTAGAAGAACTAGAACAGAACTAGAACTAACTAGAACTGAACTAGAACAGAACTAGAACAGAACTAGAACAGAACTAGAACAGAACTAGAACAGAACTAGAACTGAACTAGAACAGAACTAGAACAGAACTAGAACAAACTAGAACAGAACTAGAACAGAACTAGAACAGAACTAGAACTAGAACAGAACAGAACAGAACTAGAACAGAACTAGAACGAACTAGAACAGAACTAGAACAGAACTAGAACAGAACTAGAACAGAACTAGAACAGAACTAGAACAGAACAGAACTAGAACAGAACTAGAACAGAACTAGAACTGAACTAGAACGAACTAGAACTGAACTAGAAACTGAACTAGAACAGAACTAGAACAGAACTAGAACTGAACTAGAACAGAACTAGAACTGAACTAGAACTGAACTAGAACAGAACTAGAACAGAACTAGAACAGAACTAGAACAGAACTAGAACAGAACTAGAACTGAACTAGAACAGAACTAGAACAGAACTAGAACAGAACTAGAACAGAACTAGAACAGAACTAGAACAGAACTAGAACAGAACTAGAACTGAACTAGAACGAACTAGAACAGAACTAGAACTGAACTAGAACTGAACTAGAACAGAACAGAACTAGAACAGAACTAGAACAGAACTAGAACAGAACTAGAACAGAACTAGAACAGAACTAGAACAGAACTAGAACAGAACTAGAACAGAACTAGAACAGAACTAGAACAGAACTAGAACAGAACTAGAACAGAACTAGAACAGAACTAGAACAGAACTAGAACAGAAACAGAACAGAACTAGAACAGAACTAGAACAGAACTAGAACAGAACTAGAAGAACTAGAACAGAACTAGAACTGAACTAGAACTGAACTAGAACAGAACTAGAACAGAACTAGAACAGAACTAGAACAGAACTAGAACAGAACTAGAACAGAACTAGAACAGAACTAGAACAGAACTAGAACAGAACTAGAACAGAACTAGAACAGAACTAGAACAGAACTAGAACAGAACTAGAACAGAACTAGAACAGAACTAGAACAGAACTAGAACAGAACTAGAACAGAACTAGAACTGAACTAGAACTGAACTAGAACTGAACTAGAAAGAACTAGAACTGAACTAGAACTGAACTAGAACTGAACTAGAACTGAACTAGAACTGAACTAGAACAGAACTAGAACAGAACTAGAACAGAACTAGAACAGAACTAGAACAGAACTAGAACAGAACTGGAACAGAACTAGAACAGAACTAGAACAGAACTAGAATAGAACTAGAACAGAACTAGAACAGAACTAGAACAGAACTAGAACAGAACTAGAACAGAACTAGAACAGAACTAGAACAGAACTAGAACTGAACTAGAACTGAACTAGAACTGAACTAGAACTGAACTAGAACAGAACTAGAACAGAACTAGAACAGAACTAGAACGAACTAGAACAGAACTAGAAACTGAACTAGAACAGAACTAGAACAGAACTAGAACAGAACTAGAACAGAACTAGAACAGAACTAGAACAGAACAAACAGAACTAGAACAGAACTAGAACAGAACTAGAACAGAACTAGAACAGAACTAGAACAGAACTAGAACAGAACTAGAACAGAACTAGAACAGAACTAGAAACAGAACTAGAACAGAACTAGACAGAACTAGAACAGAACTAAAACAGAACTAAAACAGAACTAGAACAGAACTAGAACAGAACTAGAACAGAACTAGAACAGAACTAGAACAGAACTAGAACAGAACAGAACTAGAACTAGAACAGAACTAGAACAGAATTAGAAAGGAAATACTAAATGCAAAATATTTGTGTTCTCTTTCTCCTTTTACAGTGATATCTTCAAATATCTATTAAGTATTTATATAATAAATTTTTTTGTTTAAATATGGACTATCACATTTTGACAACAGGTAATTATTTATCCATGTTGTTACTGAGAATTTCAGTATAAGGTCTTATCCCAATACGCTATTATCTTTTAATGCATTGGATAGGTTAGTAACATGCAAGAAACACCGATCACGACTGAAGCTAAGACATGTTGAGATCGTTTAAGTTAAAGCACTCACTCTTACAACTTCAGATATCGGAAAGGTTTTGGTATTTAATATATAAAGGTTTATGGGAACTTTTATGTAACGTCAAGTTTTTGAGTTTATTTAATAACTTTAAAGTTCAGTCATAAGTGATTCTTGATACGATTTAAGTTTCTCAGAATTTCTCACCGTCAATGGTCTCAAGTCGGGCAATTGTCACTAAATCTTTAGTTTAAATTACATAACAGACAATCAATCATACAAAATTTGTACAATTAACTACAACTACATACATACAAAACATGCAATAAATCATTTAAAATAAATATATTTGCTGGAATAATTTTACACAAATTACAAATTAAAATTATGAAATTTTGACAATGATGAATTTCTAGTGAAAAAGAAAACTAAAACATACCTGAGTTTGTCATTAATGATGTCATGAGGTAAAATTAAAACATATTATCTATTATCAAATAAATCAATTAAATTATAAAAAATCTGAAATAATTTGGACTTTATAATTAAAAACAAATTTAAAGAATTTTGTGATGATAACTTAAATAATTTAAATGAAAAAGCTTGTATATATATTTTTTTATCATTTAAAGAAGATATTAATTGATCCACCGTAATATTTATAAACAATGATGAATTAATTATGCAAATTAACTGTTTGGTCCACTGGCCAAAAAACAGTTTAAAATGTTGTTTTAGAATAGGAGCTATTAATATAACAGGCTGGTAGTTAAATGTGGTGCAGTTTTAAGATAGTTTTTAATAATAAATTTAACTACCGGTCTGTTGTTTTATGTTTTTTAATTTAGTTTTAGGATTTAAGTTAAAGATTTTTGGATTTAGTTGATATATCCTCCACATGATTTTTGACTTAATTCTGAGCTACACCTAAATTAAGCAAAACCCATAATAACGATTTTTCAAGAACCCCCTTAATATACTCATACATTTTATTATAATCGGATGAAATATTCAACTAACAACAATTAATTACAAAAATTGTGAGCACATTTTTTAAACCTAGAACTTTTAAAATAAACTAAATCATCAAAATTCTTATTAAAAAGGAATTTTTGTACTAAAAATACCACTTCTAATATAGTTTTCATCAAAAAATTTCAATTTTGTACTGAAAATTTAAAATTCAACTTTTTACTCAAAATGAATTTTATTTTTAATGTTTCATTAAAAATCCAATTTTGTACTAAAAACGCAGTCGAATCAATTTTGTACTGAATATTATTTTTTTTTTACTAAATATTCTATTTTGTACTAAAATTCCATTTTTGCATTAAAAATAAATCTTTGTATTATAAATGCAATTCTCTACTAATTTAATATTGTACTAAAATAAAATTTTACCCAAAATATGAAATTTTGTAATAAAAATGCAATTTTTACCAAAAATCTAAATTTACAATAAAAATGTAATACATTTTGAACTAGAACTGAACTAGAACCTGACCTTGAACTAGAACTGAACTAGAACTGACTAGAACTGAACTAGAACTGAACTAGAACTGAACTAGAACTGAACTAAGAACTGAACTAGAACTGAACTAGAACTGAACTAGAACTGAACTAGAACTGAACTAGAACTGAACTAGAACTGAACCTAGAACTGAACTAGAACTGAACTAGAACTGAACTAGAACTGAACTAGAACTGAACTAGAACTGAACTAGAACTGAACTAGAACTGAACTAGAACTGAACTAGAATGAACTAGAACTGACTAGAACTGAACTAGAACTGACTAGAACGGAACTAGAACTGAACTAGAACTGAACTAGAACTGAATTAGAACTGAACTAGAAACTGAACTAGAACTGAACTAGAACTGAACTAGAACTGACTAGACTACTGAACTAGAACTGGAACTAGAACTGAACTAGAACTGAACTAGAACTGAACTGAACTAGACAACTGAACTAGAACTGAACTAGAACTGAACTAGAACTGAACTAGAACTGAACTAGAACTGAACTAGAACTGAACTAGAACTGAACTAGAACTGAACAAACTGAACTAGAACTGAACTAAACTGAACTAGAACTGAACTAGAACTGAGGCGAAACTTCCCTTTAACTTATTTTAGCTCACGTTGAGGATATATATATTCGATTGCACGAACTTTAGAAATTAGTTTAATTCTTTTTTAGTTTATTTAATTTTAATAGTTTATTTAAATAGGAAATTAAAATTGTTTTTTTTTTTTTAATTATTTTTAAAATAGTTATAGTTATTTTTTGTCAAAATTAACATATAAAACACATAGAAAATGTATATTTGAATAAAGCAACATAGACATAGACAGTTAGTAATAGAACAGAGAATAGTGATAGTAAGTAAGTGGAACAGTTAAAAGACAGTTATTGGTTTTATGAAATTAGGAAAAGAAAGTAATAAATTACTAACCGATTAAATACCATTCGCCATTTGTTATAAAATCGGAAAGATCCCCTCCATCTTCGGAATTCAAAACCAAATCCAACTGTGTTTGATATTTTCATTTATTGAGTTTCAATGAAAATTTTATCAACACAGGCAAAAACATATTTTCCAGCATTTTTTAAATAATATATTTTTTTTTAATATTTTGTTGATTTTTTCGTTGTTTTTTTTTTTACCAAAGAAATTGAAGAAAATATGTTTTTGTTAGTTTTAAGATTAAAAAAGAAGTTGTTTGTTGTTTTATGTTTTGTTATTTTACTATATAAATAAAAAATGTTTATAAAAACAACTAAAATAATTATGTAAATAAAAAATAAATTAATAAAATAAAATAAACATTTAAAGTGTTGTTTTGTTCAAAAAGCATATTTTGCTTTCTGAACAAAAAATATGCTTTTTAGTGTACTCAAGGTATTAAAAGTGTTAGTGTTTAGTGGTAATTTCATTAAGAGTCTTTACAAACGTTAAAAATTTTGTAAACTATTTAGTTTTATTATTTTTTATGTTTAGTAAACAAAATTTTCAATAGTGGCTGTTTGCTTCAGTTTCAATTTTTGTTTTGCTCGCCATCATGCAAAATAGTTGAAATCAAATTTTTTCTGTTAATTATTGCAATACAATTCGAATAGGAAAAAAATCATTTCTCACATGATTCCAATCAGGACCTCTTTGTTTATTTTTCGGTTTATTTTGTGTTATTTTGTTAGAAAATTTAATTTTGTAGGATCTCTTTTTTTCTTGTTATTGTTATTTGTATATTATTTAGTGTTGCATAGAATTTGTTTGAAAAAAATATTAATTAAAACTATATTTTTTTCAGAAACCATTCAACACTAAAAGTATTTGTTTTAGAGTTTCGTATTTTAGTGTGATTTGTTTTTAGTGTGTTTTTTTCTCTTCGTCTAAAATTTCAATTGAAAAATAAATCTGGTTTTGCAATTCACAAAAACGCAGTGAATTGTTATTAATTTGTTTTATTTAGAGTCTTTTATTCTCGGTTGTAGGCAAAATAAAAAATATAAATCATAGTTTTAGAAAAAAACAATGTTGAAATATAAAACATAAAAATCGAAGTGAAATCATAAAATAGTAGTCTGTGGTTTGTAGATAAATTAAGTATAAAAAGTAAAAAAAAGTTTGAGGTTTTTAAAGAAGTGAAGAGTTAAAAGTTAATGTTGAATGAATTTTCCCCTTGAGATGAAAGAGACACAATTAAAAGGAGAATTAGTAGAATTAGAAGAGAACTAGAACAGATCTAGAACAGAACTACAACTGAACTAGAACAGAACTAGAACGGAACTAGAACGGAACTAGAACAGAACTAGAACAGAACTAGAACAGAACTAGAACAGAACTAGAACAAAACTAGAACAGAACTAGAACAGAACTAGAACAGAACTAGAACAGAACTAGAACAGAACTAGAACAGAACTAGAACAGAACTAGAACAGAACTAGAACAGAAGTAGAACAGAACTAGAACAGAACTACAACAGAACTACAACAGAACTACAACAGAACTACAACAGAACTACAACAGAACTACAACAGAACTAGAACAGAACTAGAATAGAACTAGAACAGAACTTGAACAGAACTAGAACAGAACTAGAACGAAACTAGAACAGAACTAGAACAGAACTTGAACAGAACTAGGACAGAACTAGCAGAACTAGAACAGAACTAGAACAGAACTAGAACAGAACTAGAACAGAACTAGAACAGAACTAGAACAGAACTAGAACAGAACTAGAACAGAACTAGAACAGAACTAGAACAGAACTAGAACAGAACTAGAACAGAACTAGAACAGAACTAGAACAGAACTAGAACAGAACTAGAACAGAACTAGAACAGAACTAGAACAGAACTAGAACAGAACTAGAACTAGAACAGAACTAGAACAGAACTAGAACAGAACTAGAACAGAACTAAACAGAACTAAACAGAACTAGAAACAGAACTAGAAGAACAGAACTAAGAACAGAACTAGAACAGAACTAGAACAGAACTAGAACAGAACTAGAACAGAACTAGAACAGAACTAGAACAGAACTAGAACAGAACTAGAAAGAACTAGAACAGAACTAGAACAGAACTAGAACAGAACTAGAACAGAACTAGAACAGAACTAGACAGAACTAGAACAGACTAGAACAGAACTAGAACAGAACTAGAACAGAACTAGAACAGAACTAGAACAGAACTAGAACAGAACTAGAACAGAACTAGAACAGAACTAGAACAGAACTAGAACAGAACTAGAACAGAACTAGAGCAGAACTAGAGCAGAACTAGAACAGAACTAGAGCAGAACTAGAGCAGAACTAGAACAGAACTACAACAGAACTACAACAGAACTAGAACAGAACTAGAACATAACTAGAGCAGAACTAGAACAGAACTAGAACAGAACTAGGACAGAACTAGGACAGAACTAGAACAGAACTAGAACAGAACTAGAACAGAACTAGAACAGAACTAGAACAGAACTAGAACAGAACTAGAACAGAACTAGAACAGAACTAGAACTAGAACAGAACTAGAAATGAGCTTTATCCCATCTGTTTCCTCCTTTTATTGTATCTCTTTTCTCCCTTTTTCAGGTGATTAATGTGAAGGTATATTTTTTCTTGCTCTTATGTTAATGTGTCTTGTTTGGTAGTTATTGTGTGTTGTTGTTTTTTTTTCTATTTTCTCTCGCTCTCGTTGAGATTTAAGTTCTTTTTTAGTTGTTGTTGTTTTTCAGTTGTTTAGTATATTTTGTCGTTATACTTAAACAGTACAGACACACACACTTTACCTGATTTCCATCATAAGTCCAACTACCGAATTTCATTTCGCAGTGTTGGTCATCGAATGGGAACCACGTGATGTCTATCTTGCATGTGCTCTTGAAGATACCAGGGGGCACGTACAGACAACTGCCGTTATGTTTGACCACAATGTTGGTGTGATACGTGCCATCGAATCCCTCATCCGCACTAAAGTTTATATATAGTTTTTTGTTTGGGTTTGATTTATATATACATATATATTTTATAACTTTATTTATATAGAGATTTGTTTAATTGTAAGTTATAGTGGAGGTGTATAAACTTAGATTACTGTAGAGTGGGATATTTTCATACTTGATTTATTTTGTAGTAAGGGAATTAAGTTAGAGACTTAAAGGAGTTTGTTAAGATAAATATGGTTTTAGAAATACTTAATCTAGAGCTTAAATAGATTTTTAGAAAAAATACTTAATTTTAAGAATATTTGTGTATTTAAATGTTTAAGGATGTTGGCATTTTAAAATACTTTCAGTTTGTTATTTAATAATAATCATTTTAAAGTTTTCTAAAAAAATCTAAAACAAAATTCAAAACTATTTCCTTTATTTTCTGTTGTAACTAAATTAGTTACTTTTTCCAGCATTCAGTTTTTTTTCGTTAAAACATTTTTACCACTTTTATGTAATTTAATAAACGTATACGTTTCTCTATAAATCATTTTTATTACATTGACCATGTTAAGTTCGCCATATTGTTTCCGCTCAGTTTATTTTTTGTGGCCATATTGTTTAAAATTATGTGCGAGTGTGTAAGTAAACTAACCGACACACGCTAACATTTTGTATATCAACTTTTGCTTAAAAATGTTAACAGAAATTGTATAAAAATTGCCCAAAGTCTTTTTGGTTGCATAAATGTATACATACATACGCACATACATAGTTTTGCAATATTTTATTGAAATATTTGTTTATTTCAATTACTGCTACTGACCCTTATGGCCTGCGGACTGGGACTTGACTTGATTGGTTACGGTAACTGTCAATTATTGTAGTTTTATAAAACAAATCGCATCATGCGTTTATGCCTTTCAAAAAATGTACTGTAGCCCAAATCGACTTATTTTTCTGCATTTATGTACATATGTCCAGTTGTAATCATAAATTATTATTAAGAGATTTTATTTTTTAAAAATTTAGGGTTATTTGCATTTTTGCTCATTACATTTAGACCCCAACTGGTTATGTGTAGTCTATGTATTTCACATCAGCGATTTATGTGTGTTTTGGGAATTGGATATTTTGATCGGTTTTTATGGGATTTTCAATTGGCATTTAAATGTTTGTGTGTTTATCATGATAAAGGTCTTCGTGGGTTTAACGTTTATGTTTTTGAAGTAAATTTGTTGTTGTTGCCTAAATAATTAATTGCTAATCAGCAAATAATCGATTAGAGTTGGACATAAAGAATATATCATATATGGTGACGTATGATGAATATTTATTAGAATTTTGAAAATAATTATAAAGTATACGCTTAGATGGACAACAAAAATTCTAGTAACAAATGAGAAAATTATCGGAATTAGAACTGAACTAGAACTGAATTAGAACTGAACTGAACTAAACTAGAACTGAATTAGAACTAATACTGAACTGAACTAGAAGACTAGAACTGAACTGAATGACTAGGAACTGAACTAGAACTGAACTAGAACTGAACTAGAACTGAACTAGAACTGAACTAGAACTGAACTAGAACTGAACTAGAACTGAACTAGAACTGAACTAGAACTGAACTAGAAACTGAACTAGAACTGACTAGAACTGAACTAGAACTGAACTAGAACTGAACTAGAACTGAACTAGAACTGAACTAGAACTGAACTAGAACTGAACTAGAACTGAACTAGAACTGAACTAGAACTGAACTAGAACTGAACTAGAACTGAACTAGAACTGAACTAGATGAACTAGAACTGAACTAGAACTGAACTAGAACTGAACTAGAACTGAACTAGAACTGAACTAGAACTGAACTAGAACTGAACTAGAACTGAACTAGAACTGAACTAGAACTGAACTAGAACTGAACTAGAACTGAACTAGAACTGAACTAGAACTGAACTAGAACTGAACTAGAACTGAACTAGAACTGAACTAGAACTGAACTAGAACTGAACTAGAACTGAACTAGAACTGAACTAGAACTGAACTAGAACTGAACTAGAACTGAACTAGAACTGAACTAGAACTGAACTAGAACTGAACTAGAACTGAACTAGAACTGACTAGAACTGAACTAGAACTAGAACTGAACTAGAACTGAACTAGAACTGAACTAGAACTGAACTAGACTGAACTAGAACTGAACTAGAACTGAACTAGAACTGAACTAGAACTGAACTAGAACTGAACTAGAACTGAACTAGAACTGAACTAGAACTGAACTAGAACTGAACTCGAACTGAACTAGAACTGAACTAGAACGAACTAGAACTGACTAGAACTGAACTAGAACTGAATAGAACTGAACTAGAACTGAAACTAGAACTGAACTAGAACTGAACTAGAACTGAACTAGAACTGAACTGAACCTGAACTAGAACTGAACTAGAAACTAGAACTGAACTAGAACTGAACTAGAACTGAACTAGAACTGAACTAGAACCTGAACTAGAACGGAACTAGGAACTGAACTAGATAACTGAACTAGAAATGAACTAGAACTGAACTAGGACAGAACTATTACTGAACTAGGAATTTATCTTTCCATTTACTAACCTTTTGCCCGTAAGCTCTTTATGTTCTCAAACAATTATTTTTGTCAAAATAATTTAAATATTTAGTTTTGTTTTACTTGTGGTAAAAGAATTTATTGCTTCGTTTTATTGTCTAACATATGAAGTTAGGAATTTATATATTGCAAATATTTTAAGTACAATCTAAACAAAAAGTAATAGTTGCAAATTGTTATTCAGTACAAGTATTAGTCAAACTTTAGGAAAACAATTATGTATCTGCAGATATTTCTGATAAAACAAAACGAATATTTTGACTATATTTGCGCAATATATGCCATAAATGTAAATCTATAATTGGTACTTCATATGTATACGTTTGTTTGTATTTAAATTGTAAATGTTTTAAACTTGTTTCAAAAACATTTTTTAAATCTACATTAAAATCTGCAAAAAAGGATGTTTGTAAATGGAACAACCCTTGAGCACACGTTCTTATCACATTTAATATAAACTACTGTTTCTTTCTATACATTGTTTTTTCACTCTCTATCTCTTTCCTTCTGCTTTCAATAAACTGTGATAACAGAAATTTACTGAAGTTGTTTGTATGTTTGCCAAAAAAATTGCCAAAATTCTTTTTCTTCCCCCAAAACTACATTAAAACCAGGCAAACATACACACAGACGTTTCTCCATTTTTGAAGTTTCTCAAATTGTGTTTGCAAATGAGTTGTATTTGCTCAACAAAAAAGTTGAAGGCAACAATGTTTACACTCTGGCACATGAATTGTACAACAACTCCCACTTGCGTGTAAAACATATATGCACATGTGTTGGAATGAAAAAAATCCTTCTCCAAAACACACATACAAACACAAAGTCTCAAAACAAAATGTTTTGTAATTGATAGTAATGACGTAGCATACCTTAAGGAGTTGCTACGAATGGTAATGGAAAATGTAGTTAAATGAATGTAAAACGAGAGAAAAAAGTACAATTTAGAAAGAACTTTTATATGTCAAGTGGTATTTAGTAGTCACATTCATGGAAAATTGTAATAGAAAATAATTGTTACCAAAAAATTCTTTGGAGTTTTTGCAATGTAAAAAACTAACAATAATAAGAAATGCAAAGAATTTGAAAAGATTTAAGTAAAAACGATTTTTGGGAATAGAAATAACATTTATTTAAAAAAAAAAATCTCTTAAGAAGTTTTTTAATTTAAATTTAAAATTTCGATAAAAATTGTTTGGCAAAAGTAAAAGAAAAACTAACTAATGAGAACCAACTGCATAATAAGTGTGGCAGATTTAGAACATAATTCGACAGGACCTAGATTATAAGCAAATAGAACTAGTACTAAACTAGAACCGAAGTTGAAATGCACAAGATGTGCACTAGAAATGAACTAGAAACTGAACTAGAACTGAACTAGAACTGAACTAGAACTGAACTAGAACTGAACTAGAACTGAACTAGAACTGAACTAGAACTGAACTAGAACTGAACTAGAACTGAACTAGAACTGAGCTAGAACTGAACTAGAACTGAACTAGAACTGACTAGAACTGAACTAGAACTGAACTAGAACTGAACTAGAACTGAACTAGACTGAACTAGAACTGAACTAGAACTGAACTAGAACTGAACTAGAACTGAACTAGAACTGAACTAGAACTGAACTAGAACTGAACTAGAACTGAACTAGAACTGAACTAGAACTGAACTAGAACTGAACTAGAACTGAACTAGAACTGAACTAGAACTGAACTAGAACTGAACTAGAACTGAACTAGAACTGAACTAGAACTGAACTAGAACTGAACTAGAACTGAACTAGAACTGAACTAGAACTGAACTAGAACTGAACTAGAACTGAACTAGAACTGAACTAGAACTGAACTAGAACTGAACTAGAACTGAACTAGAACTGAACTAGAACTGAACTAGAACTGAACTAGAACTGAACTAGAACTGAACTAGAACTGAACAAGAACTGAACTAGAACTGAACTAGAACTGAACTAAACTGAACTAGAACTGAACTAGAACTGAACTAGAACTGAACTAGAACTGAACTAGAACTGAACTAGAACTAAAACTGAACTAGAACTGAACTAGAACTGAACTAGAACTAGAACTGAACTAGAACTGAACTAGAACTGAACTAGAACTGAACTAGAACTGAACTAGAACTGAACTAGAACTGAACTAGAACTGAACTAGAACTGAACTAGAACTGAACTAGAACTGAACTAGAACTGAACTAGAACTGAACTACTGAACTAGAACTGAACTAGAACTGAACTAGAACTGAACTAGAACTGAACTAGAACTGAACTAGAACTGAACTAGAACTGAACTAGAACTGAACTAGAACTGAACTAGAACTGAACTAGAACTGAACTAGAACTGAACTAGAACTGAACTAGAACTGAACTAGAACTGAACTAGAACTGAACTAGAACTGAACTAGAACTGAACTAGAACTGAACTAGAACTGAACTAGAACTGAACTAGAACTGAACTAGAACTGAACTAGAACTGAACTAGAACTGAACTAGAACTGAACTAGAACTGAACTAGAACTGACTAGAACTGAACTAGAACTGAACTAGAACTGAACTAGAACTGAACTAGAACTGAACTAGAACTGAACTAGAACTGAACTAGAACTGAACTAGAACTGAACTAGAACTGAACTAGAACTGAACTAGAACTGAACTAGACTGAACTAGAACTGAACTAGAACTGAACTAGAACTGAACTAGAACTGAACTAGAACTGAACTAGAACTGACTAGAACTAAAACTGAACTAGAACTGAACTAGAACTAAAACTGAACTAGAACTGAACTAGAACTGAACTAGAACTGAACTAACTGAACTAGAACTGAACTAGAACTGAACTAGAACTGAACTAGAACTGAACTAGAACTGAACTAGAACTGAACTAGAACTGAACTAGAACTGAACTAGAACTGAACTAGAACTGAACTAGAACTGAACTAGAACTGAACTAGAACTGAACTAGAACTGAACTAGAACTGAACTAGAACTGAACTGAAAAGACTGCTTTTTGTAAATTTAATTCCATTTGTTAAAATGTTTTACCTTTACCTTAATTTATTTAAATTTTAACCTTTTGTAAACCATTTTAACAAGCTGACAAGTTTATGGACGAATTAACTCCTGAAATTATGCTTTGCTTCGCTGACTTCATATAGTAAGCCTCCTTTATATAGGCTTTAGATTTTAAAAAGTATTAACAACACATTATTTTGTCAATCATTAGAAAACTAAAATATTTGAACATTTTTTATTGTCGAATATTCAGCAACGGTTTAAAAAAATATATATGTATTGCGTTTTACGCTTTAATGATTTACCGACATATTCCAACATGTGTGGAAAGTTGGCCAGCTGTTGTTGTTTTTATTGTTGGTAGACCAACAAGAAATTGTGCTTGAAGAAAGAAAGCTGTAAAAACATGCTTAAACCTTTAACCTAATAAAAATTCAGAAAAGGATTCCTTTACTACCAACAACATGTTTGGCATACTAATGCCAAGTAGCTAGATGGGATGTTTTTGCCAAAAAAAAGAACAGAAATCCTCAGTTAGAAAATTATGTGTGTACCTTTACTAATTCCCTAAAGTTCATTAGCAAATTTATTCACCATTACTAGAAAAAGTATTAGTAAATCCTTAGTTAAAAAGAAGCCAACGACCAAAAAAAAAAAAAAAAAACAACAACAAGATATAGAAATAGCTTTTGTAATTGTAAATCCTTTGGAAGTAACATACACACACATTTAAATGTTGCTCCTCAACTCTCTGTAGATTTAGCATAAAGTTGTTGTCTTGTTCATACAAACAAATGTAGACAGATATACATATGTATGTAGTTATATTGTTAAATGTATTGTATTTGTTATTCCTCCTGCCCTTATATTTACTGTGTGCAATTCAAATTTCTATTGATTAGATGTTTATTTGCCAAATCTATGAAATATATTTGTATTTATTCTATGTATTTGTTTGTAGATATTTATTCGTCCGTATGTATCTCAACGTTGATTGATTTTCTTTACATTTCCTTTCTGGATAAATCTTAATTCAATTGAATTAGATCAATTTGCTTTAAATATGAGGGCGATTGGCATACAACTTGTTTAATTTAAAGTCTTAAGAACTATTACTTTGTGTTGCCTAATCAATTTAAGTTGGTAATGTTAGTGCATGAGAACAAATTTTATGTAAATCTTTTAAAAGTATTGGAACAGAAAAAAAAGAATAAGAACTGAAGAGAGAACTAGAACTGAACAGAACTGAAAAAGAACTAAAGCAAACTAGAACAGAACTAGAACAGAACTAGAACAGAACTAGAACAGAACTAGAACAGAACTAGAACAGAACTAGAACAGAACTAGAACAGAACTAGAACAGAACTAGAACAGAACTAGAACAGAACTAGAACAGAACTAGAACAGAACTAGAACAGAACTAGAACAGAACTAGAACAGAACTAGAACAGAACTAGAACAGAACTAGAAGAACTAGAACAGAACTAGAACAGAACTAGAACAGAACTAGAACAGAACTAGAACAGAACTAGAACAGAACTAGAACAGAACTAGAACAGAACTAGAACAGAACTAGAACAGAACTAGAACAGAACTAGAACAGAACTAGAACAGAACTAGAACAGAACTAGAACAGAACTAGAACAGAACTAGAACAGAACTAGAACAGACTAGAACAGAACTAGAACAAACTAGAACTCAGAACAGAACTAGAACAGAACTAGAACAGAACTAGAACAGAACTAGAACTAGAACAGAACTAGAACAGAACTAGAACAGAACTAGAACAGAACTAGAACAGAACTAGAACAGAACTAGAACAGAACTAGAACAGAACTAGAACAGAACTAGAACAGAACTAGAACAGAACTAGAACAGAACTAGAACAGAACTAGAACAGAACTAGAACAGAACTAGAACAGAACTAGAACAGAACTAGAACAGAACTAGAACAGAACTAGAACAGAACTAGAACAGAACTAGAACAGAACTAGAAACAGAACTAGAACAGAACTAGAACAGAACTAGAACAGAACTAGAACAGAACTAGAACAGAACTAGAACAGAACTAGAACAGAACTAGAACAGAACTAGAACAAACTAGAACTAGAACAGAACTAGAACAGAACTAGAACGAACTAGAACAGAACTAGAACAGAACTAGAACAGAACTAGAACAGAACTAGAACAGAACTAGAACAGAACTAGAACAGAACTAGAACAGAACTAGAACAGACTAGAACAGAACTAGAACAGAACTGAACAGAACTAGAACAGAACTAGAACAGAACTAGAACAGAACTAGAACAGAACTAGAACAGAACTAGAACAGAACTAGAACAGAACTAGAACAGAACTAGAACAGAACTAGAACAGAACTAGAACAGAAGAAAGAACAGAACTAGAACAGAACTAGAACAGAACTAGAACAGAACTAGAACAGAACTAGAACAAACTAGAACAGAACTAGAACAGAACTAGAACAGAACTAGAACAGAACTAGAACAGAATAACAGAACTAGAACAGAACTAGAACAGAACTAGAACAGAACTAGAACAGAAACTAGAACAGACTGAACAGAACTAGAACAGAAACTAGAACAGAATAGAACAGAACTAGAACAGAACTAGAACAGAACTAGAACAGAACTAGACAGAACTAGAACAGAACTAGAACAGAACTAGAACAGAACTAGAAGGGAGCTACTAAAACAGAACTAGAACCATCGGGAACTTAACTAAAAAAATCTGTAGTTCATTTAATAGTATAAATCCTATTGTATTGTATGTTGTAAGGCTATTGTTTAGAAAGGTTTTATATTAAACATTCTTTTGTTTAGTGTTTGTTTCTTAATTTATTTTGTTTAAATTAATTCTATATTGGCACTTGAAGTTGTACAAAAGTCATTGCTATTAATTTAGCAACTGTTGTTTTTTAATAAAACAAAAAAATTAATAAAAGCTCAAGTATTTCTTAGAAATGTTAAGTTTTGATTGCAAAACAGAACACAAGCACCATGAGAAAAATCTATAAAATTTTTATTTTTGCAATAAAATTAGACACTTGGTTGGTTATTCAATTAGAAGACGTTAGTAGTTTCAACTAGAATTGAATATAATTATATTGAAATTAAGAACAATACATCAAATCCATCACATAGAACCTTTAATAGCTTGAATTTTTTAATAAAATAAAGACCTCTTTTAGGCGCAATATATCAGTAATTCAATTAATGTCCAAGTCTAAAACTGAAATGTTACTAAATTTCCTTAAACGTGCTTGATTCTTATAAAAATTTACAATCCATTAAGCTAATTACGCTTCAAATAAAAACAGAAGAAAAGCATGCTTTATATTAAGAAAAGGACATTAATAAATATAATGAAACCAAACAAGAAAATCTTTTTTTAGACGCCCTTTTCACAAGCAACGAAATAAAATTTTTTTTATAAACAAAACGAAGTCATTGCCATGGTTTATTACAAATAATGGTTTCATAGGCCAAAACTTGACCATTAAGTACATAAAAAGCAGACT
>NW_023997242.1:0-24646 GCF_015586225.1 Lucilia sericata | reverse complement strand
TTAGTTTTTTTTTATGGCAAAAATTATGACTTGGAAAAAATGCCAGTTGACCCTGGGTATAAAATAGCAAAAAGAAGTAAAATACAATTAAAAAAAAATATTTAACAAAATCTGAATAAAATATTTGTAAGGATAATATCAATAGCTTGGCAGAATGAGAACAGAATAGGTAAAAGATACCAGAAAGAGAAGTCTATCTTAGCTTACAATCTAGGCTATAATTTAGTCTATGTCAAGTCTATGGTCAAGCCTATAGTCTATTATAATTAATTCTATAGTGTAGACTATAGTAAGGTCTACAGTCTAGTCTATAGTCTAATCTATAGTTTAGTCTATAGTCTAGTCTATAGTCTAGTCTATAGTCTAGTCTATAGTCTAGTCTATAGTCTAGTCTATAGTCTAGTCTATAGTCTAGTCTATAGTCTAGTCTATAGTCTAGTCTATAGTCTAGTCATAGTCTAGTCTATAGTCTAGTCTATAGTCTAGTCTATAGTCTAGTCATAGTCTAGTCTATAGTCTAGTCTATAGTCTAGTCTATAGTCTAGTCTATAGTCTAGTCTATAGTCTAGTCTATAGTCTAGTCTATAGTCTAGTCTATAGTCTAGTCTATAGTCTAGTCTATAGTCTAGTCTATAGTCTAGTCTATAGTCTAGTCTATAGTCTAGTCTATAGTCTAGTCTATAGTCTAGTCTATAGTCTAGTCTATAGTCTAGTCTATAGTCTAGTCTATAGTCTAGTCTATAGTCTAGTCTATAGTCTAGTCTATAGTCTAGTCTATAGTCTAGTCTATAGTCTCGTCATAGTCTAGTCTATAGTCTAGTCTATAGTCTAGTCTATAGTCTAGTCTATAGTCTAGTCTATATCTAGTCTATAGTCTAGTCTATAGTCTAGTCTATAGTCTAGTCTATAGTCTAGTCTATAGTCTAGTCTATAGTCTAGTCTATAGTCTAGTCTATAGTCTAGTCTATAGTCTAGTCTATAGTCTAGTCTATAGTCTAGTCTATAGTCTAGTCTATAGTCTAGTCTATAGTCTAGTCTATAGTCTAGTCTATCTCTAGTCTATAGTCTAGTCTATAGTCTAGTCTATAGTCTAGTCTATAGTCTAGTCTAGTCTATAGTCTAGTCTATAGTCTAGTCTATAGTCTAGTCTATAGTCTAGTCTATAGTCTAGTCTATAGTCTAGTCTATAGTCTAGTCTATAGTCTAGTCTATAGTCTAGTCTATAGTCTAGTCTATAGTCTAGTCTATAGTCTAGTCTATAGTCTAGTCTATAGTCTAGTCTATAGTCTAGTCTATAGTCTAGTCTATAGTCTAGTCTATAGTCTAGTCTATAGTCTAGTCTATAGTCTAGTCTATAGTCTAGTCTATAGTCTAGTCTATAGTCTAGTCTATAGTCTAGTCTATAGTCTAGTCTATAGTCTAGTCTATAGTCTAGTCTATAGTCTAGTCTATAGTCTAGTCTATAGTCTAGTCTATAGTCTTCTATAGTCTAGTCTATAGTCTAGTCTATAGTCTAGTCTATAGTCTAGTCTATAGTCTAGTCTATAGTCTAGTCTATAGTCTAGTCTATAGTCTAGTCTATAGTCTAGTCTAGTCTAGTCTATCGTCTAGTCTATAGTCTAGTCTATAGTCTAGTCTATAGTCTAGTCTATAGTCTAGTCTATAGTCTAGTCTATTCTAGTCTATAGTCTAGTCTATAGTCTAGTCTATAGTCTAGTCTATAGTCTAGTCTATAGTCTAGTCTATAGTCTAGTCTATAGTCTAGTCTATAGTCTAGTCTATAGTCTAGTCTATAGTCTAGTCTATAGTCTATCTATAGTCTAGTCTATAGTCTAGTCTATAGTCTAGTCTATAGTCTAGTCTATAGTCTAGTCTATAGTCTAGTCTATAGTCTAGTCTATAGTCTAGTCTATAGTCTAGTCTATAGTCTAGTCTATAGTCTAGTCTATAGTCTAGTCTATAGTCTAGTCTATAGTCTAGTCTATAGTCTAGTCTATAGTCTAGTCTATAGTCTAGTCTATAGTCTAGTCTATAGTCTAGTCTATAGTCTAGTCTAGTCTAGTCTATAGTCTAGTCATAGTCTAGTCTATAGTCTAGTCTATAGTCTAGTCTATAGTCTAGTCTTAGTCTAGTCTATAGTCTAGTCTATAGTCTAGTCTATAGTCTAGTCATAGTCTAGTCTATAGTCTAGTCTATAGTCTAGTCTATAGTCTAGTCTATAGTCTAGTCTATAGTCTAGTCTATAGTCTAGTCTATAGTCTAGTCTATAGTCTAGTCTATAGTCTAGTCTATAGTCTAGTCTATAGTCTAGTCTATAGTCTAGTCTATAGTCTAGTCTATAGTCTAGTCTATAGTCTAGTCATAGTCTAGTCTATCTAGTCATAGTCTAGTCATAGTCTAGTCATAGTCTAGTCATAGTCTAGTCATAGTCTATAGTCTAGTCTAGTCTAGTCTAGTCATAGTCTAGTCTAGTCATAGTCTAGTCATAGTCTAGTCATAGTCTAGTCATAGTCTAGTCATAGTCTAGTCATAGTCTAGTCATAGTCTAGTCATAGTCTAGTCATAGTCTAGTCATAGTCTAGTCATAGTCTAGCTAGTCTAGTCATAGTCTAGTCATAGTCTAGTCATAGTCTAGTCATAGTCTAGTCATAGCTAGTCATAGTCTAGTCATAGTCTAGTCCATAGTCTAGTCATAGTCTAGTCATAGTCTAGTCATAGTCTAGTCATAGTCTAGTCATAGTCTAGTCATAGTCTAGTCATAGTCTAGTCATAGTCTAGTCATAGTCTAGTCATAGTCTAGTCATAGTCTAGTCATAGTCTAGTCATAGTCTAGTCATAGTCTAGTCATAGTCTAGTCATAGTCTAGTCATAGTCTAGTCGTAGTCTAGTCATAGTCCTAGTCATAGTCTTGTCCTATAGGTAAATCGTTATCTTAGTTTTCCGTTAAAAAAAATATACATTGGGCCGTTTAATATGTAAATTGTATCTACATATGTATCTACCTGTATATAGAAAAAATAAATTTAATTTTTTATTGCCAACTTTGGGTTATGAAAAATGCAAACAATTTCCATGTCATTTAATTTTGAAGTACATAGTACATGAATTTGTATCATGTACAAACACTTTACATACTATTTTTTATTTTAAATATACATACATTACAGTGATCCAAGTTAGCACGGCGAAAGAAAGTATTAGATCTTAAGGTTATAAATATTGTAATAAAACACCTATTGACATTAGCCCATCAATCAGCTAATTTTTTCAGGATAGTATTTTACAACAAAGAAAAATTTCTACATGGAGTCGAGGAAAGTTTGCAACTTAATTTTTTGAAGCACTTTAATATACGAACAACATTTAACCAACACAACAAAAACGTTCCATATACATAGAGTATATTTTAGATTTCACAACCGAAATGCTTTTTGCCATATTCTAACATTTAAACAATTTTAGTAATGTTTTTGTTAACATTTTATGGTCAAAGTAACCTTAACATGTTATTTACTTGGTTATAAAACAAACTTCAAAAAAAGAACAACAAAATAAAAGCTAAAATGTATCATACATAAGAGATAAAAAATACAGCAAACATAGAACAATTCCTGCCTCAATATGAGCATCCATATTTAGTCCTGCTGCTGCATGCAGGTTAAGGACATTTTTGTTCAACACAACATTTCTGTGGTCTGTTTTATTATGAAATATTAATTGGTCAAGAGTATGAATGAGGGTTGAAAAAAAAAACAGAAATTTAACACAGATAATTTGTGGCATGAACAGCAATATTTTGAAAATAAAACAACAACAGAAAAATCTAAAGGACAACAGAAATGTCAGGTTTTGTTTTATGTGAGCACATATTTGTTAGCTTGAAAAAAATTAATATTAAAAATTTAATTATTTATTGTTAATTAATGCAGAGAGAGATATTAAAAATTAAGATTAAAATTTTTAAAAGCAGTTAAGCAAAATAAGTTTTTTTTATAAAAATAAAAAAAATTAAAGATATTTTTAATATAAAAATAGAATTAAGAGGCTTTAGAAAGCTACTGGATAAAAGCCTTTTAATGTCTTTAATATAAACAAATTATAAAACAAGACATTTCCTCTTTTATTAAACAGCTAACACAGTTTCCTTAATTTCAATTAAATTTCCTTTTTTCTTAATTATTTACTTCAACATTTCCTGTTTGCCCACTTTTAGCTTGACAACACATACAACAATTGGCATCTTCATTAAAATCAAACCCTTAAAATATGCTCGTATTTTATGATTACAAATAAAACTTCCTTTTTATATATTAATAAACCTAAATTAAACAATGTGTCAAGTTCACAGAAATCTTGAAAATAAATATTAAAAAGGTAACAACAAGCAAAAAGCCAGCAGAAGGAATAACAACATTAAAACAAAGAATAAAAGAAATCTACCCCTACAAGTATGCTCTATTAAAAAGGAAAATTATACAAAATATATATGTAAGTATGTATGTATTTAAGTATTCCGTATTAAGTTACTAACTTACCGCGCCTCATTAAAATTAATTATTTGAACTCAAACCAAAAGTATAAGCAACTCAATTTAAGTCAAAACGACCAGGCGACCAATCCAACCAAGGCATCAACAACAAAACTATAACCACATGCCATTTACGTTGGTGGACCAATTAATGCTGCTTGCTTACCAGGGCCAAGTAACCAAAGAAACTATAATGTAATAAATGGAAGAAAAACGCAAAAAATGAACCATTTTCAAACAACTTTTCCTCTTTCGTAAAAACTATGTATTATTAAAAGAAAAGAAACGAAAGTAGAAACAGTTGTAAGCAATAATAAGAGAAAATTAAAACAAAAAAGAATTTTACTCAGTCCTTTTTTCTATTAAGTTTGATTTTTATGAAAGTTTTCCTTTTTCTTGCTTTCATTTTTTCCACATTTTTTTTTCTTCTCCACTTGCTTAAAATCTAATAAAACTGATTAAAGAAAAGAATAACAATTCACTTTTATCGTAATAAAATTGTATTTAAACAGTAAACACTCAAGTGTTAAAGTTTAAATAATTTTTCGGAAAAGGCAAAAGAAAAGGAACGAAAACATAGAATTCAACGAGTTTAAAATTGCAGAGAAATATTTTAATAAAAATACCAAAAATTAGAATTATAAAATGCAAGCAAAGAAGGTAAGCACACAACTAACTAACTAACTAACTAACTAACTAACTAACTACTAACTAACTAACTACTACTAACTAACTACTACTAACTAACTAACTAACTAACTAACTAACTAACTACTAACTAACTAACTAACTAACTAACTAACTAACTAACTAACTAACTAACTAACTAACTAACTAACTAACTAACTAACTAACTAACTACTAACTAACTAACTAACTAACTAACTAACTAACTAACTAACTAACTAACTAACTAACTACTAACTAACTACTAACTAACTAACTAACTAACTAACTAACTAACTAACTAACTAACTAACTAACTAACTAACTAACTACTAACTAACTAACTAACTAACTACTAACTAACTACTAACTAACTAACTAACTAACTAACTAACTAACTAACTAACTAACTAACTAACTAACTAACTAACTAACTAACTAACTAACTAACTAACTAACTAACTAACTAACTAACTAACTAACTAACTAACTAACTAACTACTAACTAACTAACTAACTAACTAACTAACTAACTAACTAACTAACTACTAACTAACTAACTAACTAACTAACTAACTAACTAACTAACTAACTAACTAACTAACTAACTAACTAACTAACTACTAACTAACTAACTAACTAACTAACTACTAACTAACTAACTAACTAACTAACTAACTAACTAACTAACTAACTAACTAACTAACTAACTAACTAACTAACTAACTAACTAACTAACTAACTAACTAACTAACTAACTAACTAACTAACTAACTAACTAACTAACTAACTAACTAACTAACTAACTAACTAACTAACTAACTAACTAACTAACTAACTAACTAACTAACTAACTAACTAACTAACTAACTAACTAACTAACTAACTAACTAACTAACTAACTAACTAACTAACTAACTAACTAACTAACTAACTACTAACTAACTAACTAACTAACTAACTAACTAACTAACTAACTAACTAACTACTAACTAACTAACTAACTAACTAACTAACTAACTAACTAACTAACTAACTAACTAACTAACTAACTACTAACTAACTAACTAACTAACTAACTAACTAACTAACTAACTAACTACTAACTAACTAACTAACTAACTAACTACTAACTAACTAACTAACTAACTAACTAACTAACTAACTAACTAACTAACTAACTAACTACTAACTAACTAACTAACTAACTAACTAACTAACTAACTAACTAACTAACTAACTAACTAACTAACTAACTACTAACTAACTAACTAACTAACTAACTAACTAACTAACTAACTAACTAACTAACTAGAACAGAACTAGAACAGAACTAGAACAGAACTAGAACAGAACTAGAACAGAACTAGAACAGAACTAGAACAGAACTAGAACACAACATAATGGTTAATAGTTAATTAATTCCGAAATATTTTAAAAATTTTTTAACAAAAACGTGATTTTCTAAAAGAGGAGTTATGTGGGCGTGGTAGAACGATGAGGGGGACTTTGTATAGGGCTAGTACCAAATAAGTCTTGATCACTAAAAAAATCGGCAGTATCATTTATACTTATATAAAACCAAGTATTTTTGGGGGTACGGTTGCGGGGTCTATGCGAAATAATGGACCATTTGCAATAGCGTTCATCCTTGAGGCAAATGAAGAGTATGTTCTGTACCGTGCGCAAATTTTACAATAACACACAGACAGACAGACGGACATAGCTTAGTCAACTCAGGATGTGATTCTTAGTCGACTTTTATACTTTAAGGGGAGTGTAGGACCAATATTTTTGGATGTTACAAACATCAGCACAAAAGCATAGTACCCAACTATAGTGGTGTAGGGTATAAAAAACCCTCAGACTAACAGCAGTTTAGACTATGTTTATCTTATTTAATTACGATGAGGGTAGAGAAGCACGCTGGGTAATGTTAGTATTTTATATATGGAAAATTTATCCTTGAAATTTTTATTTATTGCCATAAATATTTCTGTTGTTTAATATAAATTTCTTCAACATTTGTTATTTTCTCGAACAAAATTACTAATTTTATTGCCTACTTTTAGGCCTTGCATACTTAATTTTTTCCTATTAGAGCTGTTTTATTTCAATCATTTTTTTTGTTGTAACAACTTTTTATCATTTTATTTTCTATTTGTGTGTGAATATGTGCAGTTAATATTATTGAGCAAATTTTGTTGGCCATAATGTTATTTTTTATCAATTCGTAATAGTGTTAATTTTCTTATCACGTGCTAAGACTCTATAAAATATGCTATAGTTTTTTTTATAGACATACGCTTTTTTCACAACGACAGAGTGGGAGTAAGTTTGTTGGAGAGAAATAAAAACACCAAAAACTTAACAGCTCAATTTACGCTGTAATCTAAAGGTAATCTAAATTTCCGTTCATTTTATTTTTTGTGTTCCTTTGCTGTAAGTAGTAAATAAACGTCAAGTATAAATAAATATTTTATTTAAGTTTCTTTTGTTGTGTTGCAATAATAACAAAACTACAATGACAATGGCCAATTTAGAGAGAAATTCACTCACAAACACATTCAGTGTTATGCTTACACTCTCATTTTTATATGGTTTTTGCTGCTTTGTATATGTATGTATGTTTGTGGGTTGTATAAGAAAATTGCTAACATATTTTTAGGAGCATATAAAAATGAGAAAAAAATCACTATTAAAATGTCCCTATAAAATATTATGGCATTTTTGTAAGTGTGTGCATGGGTGTTATTTGTTGTTTTTGTTGTATCGTATAACGTCCTTTTATGGTCAGTATCGCGTTAAGCTCTTGGAAAAATATGTTCAATGTTAGAATGTGAATCGTTTTGTTTTTTTTTTTCTATTTTGCACACATTTTTTTGAATTGTTTGGCATTTCAAAGTGGCTGATTGTGGGATGAAGGATATAAAAGGACAGAGAGAAATTGAAATTGTCAAAAAATTATATTGTTTAGTACACTACTACCACAGTACCACTGAAAGTAAAGTTTTCATACATACTTTCTTGTACAGGACATTTTAGCCAAAATTTTGTGCACCATTTTGATTCCTCCCCTTCCTTTAGTGTTTGCAACAAAACGATTTTTATTAAAATAACGCATATTTTGATGGCTGACAATGTGTACATGTGCTTTAGTTAGCTTAAACACATATAAGTGACCAATTCGAAGCCAATGTGTAGAATGTCCCACATTTTAAAGCTTAGCAATTCAGAGCGCTACTGACAGTTGCTTTGTTGTTGTACCTCTTACCTCCTATACATTTTTGACAATGTTTTAGTTCTGTTCTAGTTCTGTTCTAGTTCTGTTCTAGTTCTGTTCTAGTTCTGTTCTAGTTCTGTTCTAGTTCTGTTCTAGTTCTGTTCTAGTTCTGTTCTAGTTCTGTTCTAGTTCTGTTCTAGTTCTGTCTAGTTCTGTTCTAGTTCTGTTCTAGTTTGTTCTAGTTCTGTTCTAGTTCTGTTCTAGTTCTGTTCTAGTTCTGTTCTAGTTCTGTTCTAGTTCTGTTCTAGTTCTGTTCTAGTTCTAGTTCTAGTTCTGTTCTAGTTCTGTTCTAGTTCTGTTCTAGTTCTGTTCTAGTTTCTGTTCTAGTTCTGTTCTAGTTCTGTTCTAGTTCTGTTCTAGTTCTGTTCTAGTTCTGTTCTAGTTCTGTTCTAGTTTGTTCTAGTTCTGTTCTAGTTCGTTCTAGTTCTGTTCTAGTTCTGTTCTAGTTCTGTTCTAGTTCTGTTCTAGTTCTGTTCTAGTTCTGTTCTAGTTCTGTTCTAGTTCTGTTCTAGTTCTGTTCTAGTTCTGTTCTAGTTCTGTTCTAGTTCTGTTCTAGTTCTGTTCTAGTTCTGTTCTAGTTCTGTTCTAGTTCTGTTCTAGTTCTGTTCTAGTTCTGTTCTAGTTCTGTTCTAGTTCTGTTCTAGTTCTAGTTCTGTTCTAGTTCTGTTCTAGTTCTGTTCTAGTTCTGTTCTAGTTCTGTTCTAGTTCTGTTCTAGTTCTGTTCTAGTTCTGTTCTAGTTCTGTTCTAGTTCTGTTCTAGTTCTGTTCTAGTTCTGTTCTAGTTCTGTTCTAGTTCTGTTCTAGTTCTGTTCTAGTTCTGTTCTAGTTCTGTTCTAGTTCCTGGTTCTAGTTTCTAGTTGTTCTAGTTCTGTTCTAGTTCTAGTTCTGTTCTAGTTCTGTCTAGTTCTGTTCTAGTTCTGTTCTAGTTCTGTTCTAGTTCTGTTCTAGTTCTGTTCTAGTTCTGTTCTAGTTCTGTTCTAGTTCTGTTCTAGTTTCTGTTTCTAGTTCTGTTCTAGTTCTGTTCTAGTTCTGTTCTAGTTCTTAGTTCTGTTCTAGTTCTGTTCTAGTTCTGTTCTAGTTCTTTCAGTTCTGTTTCTAGTTCTGTTCTAGTTCTGTTCTAGTTTTGTTAGTTAGTTAGTTGTTAGTTAGTTAGTTAGTTAGTTAGTTTTAGTTAGTTAGTTGTTAGTTTTTAGTTAGTTTAGTTTAGTTAGTTAGTTTTTGTTAGTTAGTTAGTTAGTTAGTTAGTTAGTGTCGTTAGTTTAGTTAGTTAGTTTAGTTCGTTCGTTCGTTGTTCGTTCGTTCGTTCGTTAGTTCTTAGTTCGTTCGTTGTTCGTTCTTTCGTTCGTTCGTTCGTTCGTTCGTTCGTTCGTTCGTTCTTCGTTGTTCGTTCGTTTGTCTTTTCGTTCGTTCGTTCTTCGTTCGTTCGTTCGTTCGTTCGTTTCGTTCGTTCTTTTCGTTCGTTCGTTCGTTCGTTGTTATCTTCGTTCGTTCGTTCGTTCGTTCGTTTCGTTTTCGTTCGTTCGTTCGTTCGTTGTTCGTTCGTTCGTTCGTTCGTTCCGTTCGTTCGTTCGTTCGTTTCGTTCGTTTTTCGTTCGTTCGTTCGTTCGTTCGTTGTTCGTTCGTTCGTTTTCGTTCGTTCGTTCCGTTCGTTCGTTCGTGTTCGTTCGTTCGTTCGTTCGTTCGTTTTCGTTCGTTCGTTAGTTCGTTGTTCGTTCGTTCGTTCGTTCGTTCGTTCTTCGTTCGTTCGTTCGTTCGTTCGTTCGTTCGTTCGTTCGTTCGTTCGTTCGTTCGTTCGTTCGTTCGTTTCGTTCGTTCGTTCGTTCGTTCGTTCGTTCGTTCGTCGTTCGTTCGTTTCGTTCGTTCGTTGTTCGTTCGTTCGTTCGTTCGTTCGTTCGTTTCGTTCGTTTCGTTCGTTGTTCGTTCGTTCGTTCGTTCGTTTCGTTCGTTCGTTCGTTCGTTCGTTCGTTCGTTCGTTCTTCGTTCGTTCGTTCGTTAGTTCGTTCGTTCGTTCGTTGTTCGTTCGTTCGTTTCTTTCGTTTCGTTCGTTCGTTCGTTCGTTCGTTCGTTTCGTTCGTTCGTTTTCGTTCGTTCGTTCGTTCGTTCGTTCGTTCGTTCGTTCGTTCGTTCTTCGTTCGTTCGTTTTCGTTCGTTCGTTCGTTCGTTCGTTCGTTCGTTCGTTCGTTCGTTTCGTTGTTCGTTCGTTCGTTCGTTCGTTCGTTCGTTCTTGTCGTTCGTTCGTCGTTCGTTTTCGTTCTTCGTTCTTTCGTTCGTTCTTCGTTTTCGTTGTTCGTTTCGTTCGCGTTCGTTTTTTTCGTTCGTTCGTTCGTTCGTTCGTTTGTTCGTTCGTTGTTCGTTCGTTCGTTCGTTCGTTCGTTCGTTCGTTCGTTTCGTTCGTTCGTTCGTTCGTTCGTTCGTTCGTTCGTTCGTTCGTTGTTCGTTCGTTCGCGTTCGTTCGTTTCGTTCTTCGTTCGTTCGTTTTCGTTCGTTTCGTTCGTTGTTCGTTCGTTCGTTTCGTTCGTTCGTTCGTTAGTTCGTTTGTTCGTTCGTTCGTTCGTTCGTTCTTCGTTCGTTCGTTCGTTGTTCGTTCGTTTTTCGTTTCTTCGTTCGTTCGTTCGTTAGTTCGTTCGTTCGTTCGTTCGTCGTTCGTTCGTTCGTTCGTTCGTTCGTTCCGTCTCGTTCGTTCGTTCGTCGTCGTTCGTTCGTTCGTTCGTTTGTTCGTTCGTTCGTTCGTTTCTTTCGTTTTCGTTCGTTCGTTCGTTCTTCGTTCGTTCGTTCGTTCGTTCGTTCTTTCGTTTCGTTCTTCGTTCGTTCGTTCGTTCGTTAGTTCGTTCGTTCGTTCGTTCGTTCGTTCGTTCTTCGTTCGTTCGTTCGTTCGTTCGTTTTCGTTCGTTTCGTTCGTTCGTTCGTTAGTTAGTTAGTTAGTTAGTTAGTTAGTGAGTTAGTGAGTCCATCGTTGTTTTTACTTCCTAAATATAGTAGTTTTCAGAAGTATGATTTTTGTACTCAAAAATGTTGTTTCCCATTTTAGTGTAAAATGATTATTTTCACTTGGAGTTTGTGTCGGAGCATGTTTACATGCATCTTAACATAGTGATGCCGTTTATGTTGTTGTTCTATGTTACACCAACATTCTCTGCCGCTGTTGTTTTTGTTGTTATAGCTATTATACTACACATACACATTTGGTTTTAGTGGGTGGTTTTTCAAAATTTTGTGTTTTTATACTTAAAGTGTCCTTTATGTTTTTGGTGGGTTGTTATAACTTAATGACATTGTTAGCTGTTTGCTAAATTGTTGATATTAACAACAATGTTTGACAAACTGTAACTATGTATATATTTGTTTGTGTGTGTAAATGTTGGTTTATTAATGTCTAAGCTTGTTTTACAGCTAAGTCAACATCATTTGTTATGGTGAAGAATCTAGTGTAGAGAAGGACTTCGTAGAGCGTTAAGAAAATATAGGCTGAGTTTTGTTAAGACTATGTTAAGTATATGGTCATGTATCAAACATGACAAAAGTGTATATATATGTATATTAGAGTAAGTCAATCATCATGGCATAAATTCATTAGTGTCTTAATGTGAATATTTTTTTAACTTCATGTTTTGCTAATCCAATTTCAGTCAATAATACACATGCAAATACGCCCTTATGAAATTATAAATTTAAATGTAATTTTTCCTTTGAAAAGTCCAATAATCTTCTCCATATAGTGAAAGAATTTGTGCTAAACCGTTGCTACTCCCTCACACGAAGGAACAAATACATGAATAAAGTAGTATTTTTTAATTTTTCTCTAGAGTCTGTTTTATATAAAACGTAATTTTGTGCATATCTTAGCTAATAACTATAACAGCGACAATGACAGTGTATAAAAATAAAATTATTGAATTGCCTACTTTTAGGCACTTAAACATTAAATGGTTTCAGAAGTGTTCATTTATGCGTGTTTATAGAGTCTAATGAGGAAACATTAAATATGAAAAATAAACTCAGGAAAGGAAAGGCAAGAATTTGTATGCGTGAGTTAACAAAATTTTATGGAACGATTAGAATGAAGCAACAAAAAAAAAAGTAATACAAGTTGAAGCTAATAAAAATTTAGTAGTCCTTATTATACATAGTTATTTTTTGCTTTTTTGTTGCTTTTACTGCAGTAAAAACCATAATATTTGATTGGCCAGCAAAAAAGAAATTGATAAACGAAGGCGAAAATCAAACACCAATACACATAAAAGTTATGATGGATATAAATGATTAGAGAAATATTCATTTTATAGTAACATTTTTAGAGAAGAAGAAATAGATCATTATAGATAATAACGAATGATTATTTGATGGGTTTAATAAGAACTAAATTTGAAGATAATATGTGACTTAAGAGCTTTTATCAGTTTAATTATATGAAGGCTTCAGGAAAGAGAAACTATTCACTTATTTTGACTTGAATTTTAGTTAAAAAATATAAACTTATTAAAAAGTGAATTTTGTAAAATCACAATATTTTTACTAAAAAATTATTTTTTTAGAAAAATTAATTTTTTTTAAGGAAAAATTTATTTTTTTGTGAAAGGTAAAATTTTTAATGAAAAACTTCTTTTTTAAGTGAAATACAGAAAATTTAATGAAAAAAATGTTTTTTTTTTTTTAATTTTTAATGACAATTAAAGAGTTTTTTTAGAACTCTACTAGAACTAGAACTGAACTAGAACTAAACTAGAACTGAACTAGAACTGAACTAGAACTGAACTAGAACTGAACTAGAACTGAACTAGAACTAGAACTGAACTAGAACTGAACTAGAACTGAACTACTGAACTAGAACTGAACTAGAACTGAACTAGAACTGAACTAGAACTGACTAGAACTAGAACTGAACTAGAACTGAACTAGAACTGAACTAGAACTGAACTAGAACTGAACTAGAACTGAACTAGAACTGAACTAGAACTGAACTAGAACTGAACTAGAACTGAACTAGAACTGAACTAGAACTGAACTAGAACTGAACTAGAACTGAACTAGAACTGAACTAGAACTGAACTAGAACTGAACTAGAACTGAACTAGAACTGAACTAGAACTGAACTAGAACTGAACTAGAACTGAACTAGAACTGAACTAGAACTGAACTAGAACTGAACTAGAACTGAACTAGAACTGAACTAGAACTGAACTAGAACTGAACTAGAACTGAACTAGAACTGAACTAGAACTGAACTAGAACTGAACTAGAACTGAACTAGAACTGAACTAGAACTGAACTAGAACTGAACTAGAACTGAACTAGAACTGAACTAGAACTGAACTAGAACTGAAACTAGAACTGAACTAGAACTGAACTAGAACTGAACTAGAACTGAACTAGAACTGAACTAGAACTGAACTAGAACTGAACTAGAACTGAACTAGAACTGAACTAGAACTGAACTAGAACTGAACTAGAACTGAACTAGAACTGAACTAGAACTGAACTAGAACTGAACTAGAACTGAACTAGACTGAACTAGAACTGAACTAGAACTGAACTAAACTGAACTAGAACTGAACTAGAACTGAACTAGAACTGAACTAGAACTGAACTAGAACTGAACTAGAACTGAACTAAACTGAACTAGAACTGAACTAGAACTGAACTAGAACTGAACTAGAACTGAACTAGAACTGAACTAGAACTGAACTAGAACTGAACTAGAACTGAACTAGAACTGAACTAGAACTGAACTAGAACTGAACTAGAACTGAACTAGAAACTGAACTAGAACTGAACTAGAACTGAACTAGAACTGAACTAGAACTGAACTAGAACTGAACTAGAACTGAACTAGAACTGAACTAGAACTGAACTAGAACTGAACTAGAACTGAACTAGAACTGAACTAGAACTGAACTAGAACTGAACTAGAACTGAACTAGAACTGAACTAGAACTGAACTAGAACTGAACTAGAACTGAACTAGAACTGAACTAGAACTGAACTAGAACTGAACTAGAACTGAACTAGAACTGAACTAGAACTGAAACTAGAACTGAACTAGAACTGAACTAGAACTGAACTAGAACTGAACTAGAACTGAACTAGAACTGACTAGAACTGAACTAGAACTGAACTAGAACTGAACTAGAACTGAACTAGAACTGAACTAGAACTGAACTAGAACTGAACTAGAACTGAACTAGAACTGAACTAGAACTGAATTAGAACTGAATTAGAACTGAATTAGAACTGAACTAGAACTGAACTAGAACTGAACTAGAACTGAACTAGAACTGAACTAGAACTGAACTAGAACTGAACTAGAACTGAACTAGAACTTGTAACAGATTTTTATAAAAACTTTAATTTTGAAATTTAAACTGTAAACAGAGTATTGTCATAAGTAATATTCTAGACATTCGTTTTCTTATTCTTAACAGTCAATTACATCTAAAATTTTACTAAGAAATAACAACATTATTAGAAATTATAAATGTTTACACAAATCTCCAAAACTTAGGCTACAACTTTGTCATTTGAATAAGATATGTATGTAAATATGTAAAAATATATTATTAAGAAATTAATTTATGATTATAACTAGAACTATTTTATTAACATTATATTTATTTAACTTTCAGTAAGTTATAAATATAAATTGTTATGGTATAACATAATTGTAATAGAATAACTTGCTTTACAACAGCAGAAAACTAATTAGCAACATTGAAGATTACCAATTACTGAATTAAATACCCAGTAATTAGGTAATTGCTTAATTAAGCTCAGCTAAGTGATAATGTTTAAGCTCGACTTCCTCTTTTTCTTTTTCGATACAATTCTTGGAGCATAAAGTTATATTGAACGGGATACTTCATTGCATCGACTTTTTACCTCATGTAACTATAAGTGCTTGAATTCGGAAATAATTATACGTGACAAATAAGAATATAATTCACTGACTACAATTATAAAAAAAATTGTAAAACAATTTTTGCTATAAACTAATTCGATTGAATTGATTTTAAAACCTTAATAAACCCAATTGAATTGGTAAGATTTTATTACAAAATATAAAAAAAGAAAGGAAAATTATATTAAATTATATGTATTATTTAATAGGGTTTTAATGTAGGAAACTGATAATTCCCAAAAAGAAAAAACATGTTTCTATTCAAATCTCGAGTTAAGACAAATTATAACTAAATGTTGAGAAAACTACGCAACTCATCATATTAAGAAGATGCATAAAACACATTGGGCTTAACACGTCAATATCTAACAGTTTATTCACCATCAAGTTGTCAATATTTTACTAAGCATCCACATGATCCAGCTTTAAATATTCACCAAATTTAAATCGTGATGCCTAAATTCCGCAATAGCAGTTCCTTTCAAACTACACTATTTTTCCAAATTACAATATAAATTAATTGGAAATAATTTAGTTCTAGAATCTGCACTCAAACATTTTACTTCATTCTATAAATTTTACCATAACCTGCTAATTAGTTGCCCACTGATATCTGTCAAAATAATCATCAAAACGTGATCTTTAAATTTGAGAAAGACAAAGTTTGTCGTCATCGAAGTTTAATTATAACTACAACAAAATAAGACAAAAGAGACAAGAACAACAAATATTTATATCACTAATATGAGCTAAGTATAACAGTTTCAAAAATAAGTAAGTTTTTAAGAGAGTAAATGGAGCTTTTGTTCTATAATGTAATGTAAATTCAATAATGTAATTTTTAACTTTTAATTAACATAAAGAGAAAATGTTTAAATTTAACAGAACTCTAATTTAACATAATTGTGATGAAGAAATGTTTATAAACAAATTTAACAATTGTTTATCTACAGAATTTATAATTTGTAAATATGAAATAATACTAGTTCAATGTAAAATATTGATAAATGAATTTTCTAAAATTATTTCATATTGAACAATAATATCTAATGTAAAATAACAATATTATTATTTAATTAATAATTATGAAGTTATAGCATGTTAGAAAATTTGTTGTATATTATACCTACAACCTTTGTGTTATTATATTACTAATTCAATGTTTTCAAGTTGCAGTTCCTGAAATGCTTTGAGCTCAAACCATTAACCAAATCAGGAAAGGATTTATGAAAAGGGTAAACTTGACATCTGGTATAAAAAACACAAAGAACAAAGCAACAGAATCGTAAGTCATGATATGCAAAAAATTTTATTAACATGCGATCGTTTAATATTTAACATATAAATATGTATTCAATTTATTTAATAATTGTATTGGTTACAAATTTAAGAATTATTTAAAGTTTTGAATTTTTTTTTGGAATATTTTTATAAACAATTAAAATTAGATTTAAAGAACAGTTTATAATTAATTCATATGATAATGAAAATAAATAGATTTGAGTTGTCTAAAATGAAAAATATTGAGTAGAGATTACATTTATTTGGGAATGCTGTTTGTTAAACTTTTGATACAGATTTAGATGTACGATTAAACTATAAGGGAAGATACTAAAACATAAACATTTCGAACACTGTAGTATCTTAGTAGTAAGAGGGTGGGTAACCTTAATTAAAAGTGTTCTAGGTGAAATCAGCTACCACCTCTAATTATATAATATTTTACGTATCCTGTTAGACAAACAATAGCCCGGTTTTGTTGTAAAGTTTATATATCCTAGTAGAGTAGAGCCTTGGAAAGAATATTTCTCTTTTTGTTTATGTAGAGCATGAAGGTCTAGTATGTTCAAGAACCCTCCCCAATCCGGCGAGCTCAGCCCATTCAACTTTCCAAGCAACGAACATACTGATCTTGGTAAAATGACAATATTGAAAGCTCTCATGTTTCAAAAATTTGCTACATAAATAAAATGGCGCCCAACGAGTTCGGCTTAAATGTCGTATTCGATTAATTTTTTTAAATTTGAAGTAAATGTGTCTTAAACTGTTTTGTTTTTAAATATTTCAGTTTTTAATTTTGCATGTTTACAGTCCCATTTCGTTTTTTTTTTTTACTTTAGCACAAGTCGTATGCGGTACTTTTACCCATATTGTTGTACTAAGTCATTTACAATTACATTTGAAATATCAGTTTATAAAAGTAAGTCTTGAGATTTTTGGTTAAAATCAAATTCTGATTTGCTACTTTTAGCTGATATGTTTTACTTTATCTTTCAAATTAGTTTCAATAGTTTGATTTATATGTTGTGTAAGTCATGATTTATTCTATTTAAATAGAAAATTTCATTTGCTACACAATCATTTTATCAATTAGCATACCAGATTTATCTGAGGGGGGATATTTTGTAAAATATTAGTATATTTCAATTTGTATCTTAAGTTTTTATTTCAGCATTCCCAAAATATTAGATTGAAGTTTTTTATACGAAAATTTTAAATTATTTTAGTAAGTTTTCTTTTGAGTAATGTCAAAGAGAAAGGGAAAAGCAAAATATAGTGAAGAACCAACCAGTGACAGTCAAATAGACTATACTTTTGACGAGAACTCAGAAAACCCATTTATTCCCAGGCCAAGGATTAGTGAAAGTCCAATTTTGACAAGATCTCGAGCAAGAAATCTTAACTTTTCTGTGACTGAAGTAAACTCAGACAGTCCATTTGCGTCAAGACCTAGAATTTCAAAAAGTCCTATAGTTTCACAAGTTAGGAATAATATACCTTCTTCCGTGCAACCAGCAGAATCAGTAGTTGACATGGGTAATGAAAATGAAAATAATAGTTTACCAAGTGGTTCACAACAAGCTCCAGCTGGCGGTGTTAACGTTAATGATTTAAGTATTTTAACCTCCAGATTAGAACGTGTTCTCACGTTAAATCATAACGCATTTATGAGTGAAATTTCTAATCTAAGACAATCTCTAGTAGACGGTTTTAATCGAAATTCGAATACTTATAATCAACCCCAAATGAACCAAAACACCGGAAATAATAATAACTCATTTCACAATCAGAGCATCAATTCTGATTCAGGCAGGAGTACATCTTCAAACGATTCAGCTAGACTGGATAAATGGAACATCATGTATGATGGTTCAGATGATGTTAACGATTTCCTTTTTAAAGTTGACACACTCAAAAATAGATATAACTGTTCGGACAACTATATTAGTTCTAATTTCCACACTTTCTTAAAAGGCAAAGCAGATACCTGGTTTTGGTCATTTTTGAAGCAACATCCCAATTCAAAATATGACGAAATTAAATTTGCTTTGACAAAACAATTCGGCAAAATAGAAAATGACTGCGACAAACTAGTAAGAATGATTGAACGGCGACAAATGCCAAAAGAGACTTTTGATGACTATTTCTCAGAAATGGTAGCCATGAATAATCGTCTTTCACAGCCAATGAACGAAAATAAAATGATTGATTTAATCAAAAATAATGTTAAAGAATCTTTAGGATCACTTTTATTTGCCACTGATTTATTTAGTTTAGATCATTTGAGGGATTCTGCTAGAAAGGCCGAGAAATATGTCATTAGGCAACAATATATTAAATTCCAGAAGAAACACGTCACAGAATTAGAAGCTAGTGGCAACGTAGATGAGTTAGACGACGACGAAGAGGAAATAGCAGCTTTCAGGTACCAGGGCAATCAAACTAGGGAGCGGAAGGAATTGGACACACGCCACTTTAAGTGTTGGAATTGTGACCAAAGTGGTCACTCATTCTATGATTGTCCGTCCGAAAAACGTAATTTGTTTTGTTTTAGGTGTGGCGAAAAGAATGTAACTACTCCACAGTGCAAAAAACATTCGAAAAACAAGAGCACGAACGAGTAGAAGAGGGTCACTCGTTCTCTCCCCAAAATCCCTCAGTTACAAACTTTGATAAACATGTTGACAACACAGGAAACGAAAAGGATAATGATAATGAAATTATAACAGTTTTGACTAAGTGTGACAATGATAATGATATTTTTGAATCTGAAGAAACATTTCATGAAAAGAAGTTAAAATATGAACAGGCAAGAGCACGAATTTTTAATGAATCTTTAGTTCCCAAGAAGATTTTAAAGTGTAGAGAAAGGTTTAAGAAAAGAAAACAATTTGCAAAAATAGTTGAGTCTACGGTGATAAATGAATTGAAAGACAGTAGGCCATATGCGAAAATCAATTTTACCTTTGTTGAACTTTTCGGGTTACTGGATTCAGGAGCCTCTATCAGTGTTCTAGGTAAAGATTGCTTAGATATTTTATCCAAGATTCAGTTAGATTATACACCAACTTATACCTCGCTGAAAACAGCAGACGGTGGCAAACAGGCAGTTATTGGTTTTGTAGATATACCAACTACGTATAATGGAATTACGAAAAATATACTTTTCTACCTATGTCCAAACTTAAAGCAATCTGTTTACTTAGGAATTAACTTTTGGAAGAGTTTTGATATCGCGCCTCAACTATTTTCCTCTGAGATTTCTCTAGATAGTGAAGCCTTTAGTACTGATATTAAGAGTAATATTCATAATCTCTCAGATTTAGAACTTTTAGAACTAAAGCGTGTGATGGAAGAATTCCCATCGTTTAGTAAGCTTGGCTTAGGACGCACGTCGTTAGAAACCCATTTCATTGACACAGGCGATACCCTACCCTTTAAGATAAAGCATTACCCTTTATCACCCCCCAGACAGGCAGAGGCATATTCAGAGTTAGACCGTATGTTACGATTGGGAGTTATAGAAGAAAGTAACAGCCCGTACTGTAGCCCAATCGTATTAGTTAGAAAACCAGATAAGATACGACTTTGTCTCGATTCTCGTAAGCTAAATACATTAACAAAAAAAGACGCGTATCCCTTGCCACATATCAATGGACTTTTGAGTCGTTTGCAAGATACTCACTATATTACAGGTATTGACCTAAAAGACGCTTTTTGGCAAATACCTTTAGATGAGTCTTCCAAAGAAAAAACGGCATTCGCAGTACCTGGTCGGCCACTGTATCACTTTACAGTTATGCCTTTCGGGCTGTGTAACGCCGCACAAAGAATGAGTCGTTTAATGGACAAGACTATTCCCAGTCGACTCCGTGAAAACGTCTTCATTTACCTTGATGACCTATTGGTGTGCACAAAAGACTTCGAAACTCATATTGATATATTGCGAGAGGTGGCCAACTGTTTGAAAAAAGCCAATTTGACAATAAACATCGAGAAAAGTCGTTTCTGCCAAAAAGAGATAAAGTATTTGGGGTACATCGTAGGACAAGGGTGTTTAAGGACAGACAAGGGTAAGATAGCAGCTATAATGGATTTTCCATTACCTAAAAGCCCCAGGCAGATACGTAGGTATATAGGCATGACCGGGTGGTATCGCCAATTTATACCCAACTTCGCCGATTTGGCAGCACCACTCACTGATTGTTTGAAGAAGAATAATGAATTTCGACTAACACCGGAAGCGGAAACTGCGTTTGCAAAGTTAAAGGAAGCTTTAACATCCGCCCCAATACTTGTACAACCAGATTTTAGCCGACCGTTTACCATCCAGTGTGACGCATCTCGAGTAGGTGTAGGCGGAGTACTGACACAGACAGACGAGGAAGGTAGAGAACATCCGGTTGCGTATGTGTCTCAAAAATTAAATAAAAACCAAAAAAACTACACAGTCACGGAACTGGAGTGTCTCGCCGCGATTGTGTGCCTTAAAAGATTTCGTCCCTATGTGGAAGGCCTTCCATTTAAGATAGTAACCGACCACTCCAGTCTCCGCTGGTTGATGTCCCAGAAGGATTTATCTGGTCGTCTTGGACGTTGGAGTTTAAAACTCCAAAGTTTTGACTTTGAGGTTGAATATAGGAAAGGATCGGCAAACGTAGTGCCTGATACCCTGTCCAGGTTTGATGTAGACGAGATGTCCTTACCATCTTTTCCAGCCGAAATCGATTTAAATTCTCCATTTTTCAAATCTCATGATTATATGTCGCTTATTACGCAAATTTCCGAAAGCCCTGAGAGTTTCCCAGATACTCTAGTTTCTGAAGGTTTTGTTTACCAGAGGGTAAAGTTTAGAAAAGGGTGAATATGTAGAGGAAATGTCACTATGGAGGTTGTGGTTGCCAAAAGAGCTTTGTGAACAAGTGATAGAACTGAATCATGTTTCGTTCTCGTGCCATGGTGGATTCGCAAAGACATTAAATAGAATCAGGGAAAAATACTTTTGGCCTAAAATGTCAAGGGATATTAAAAGATTTGTTTCTAATTGTGAAGTGTGTAAAACTGTTAAACCTACAAACCAGACGCTAAGACCACCTATGGGTCAACAAATTGTCACAGAACGTCCATTTCAAAGGATTTATATGGACTTGTTAGGTCCATATCCTCGTACGAAAATGGGTAATTCGACAGTTTTTGTTGCCATTGACCACTTTACTAAATATATATTTTTAAAACCACTCAAAAAGGCTACAAGTTCAGCTATTATCAAATTTCTTGAGGAATCCATTTTCCATCAATTCGGTGTTCCACAATTTGTCCACTCTGACAATGGGAAGCAGTTTGTCTCTTCACAAATGACTGATTTTCTTAAGGTATATGGTGTTACCCACATTAAGACTGCGCTATACTCACCACAGGCGAATGTTTCCGAAAGGACAAATCGCGAATTCCTAACCAAACTTCGTGTACTAATAAAAGAGAAACAGGACAGGTGGGACATGCATGTTTCAAAAATATCAAGCATTTTAAGAAGTAATTATCATGACGCAATCAAATGTTCACCATATTTTTGTGTTTTCGGTTATAATATGATAAATCATGGTACCGCTTACCCAATTCTTCAAAAACTTAATAGCTTAAATGAACCTCAATCTAATTGTATTCCAAATGACTGTCGAATGTCAAATTTGCATGACAAGGTAAAGGAAAATTTATTAATAGCACATGAAAAAGCTACAAAAAGGTATAATCTAAGGTGTAGAGATATAGATTACAAGCCAGGACAGGAAGTCTTGAGGAAAAGTTTCCAGCAATCAGATATGAAAAAGGGCATTAATGCAAAGTTACTACCTCCATATATTAAGTGTAAAATTAGAAAAAAAGTTGGATCTTCATATTATGAACTAGAAACTACTTCCGGGAAATATATTGGCATGTATCATGCAAAAGATATTAAACCCCTATAGAAAATATTTACAAAAAATTGCCCGGCAAATGATATACTCAGGGTGTGGTCGTGCCCCACGAAAAACTTCAAAAATCTGATTTTTCCTTATTTTCGTCCTAGGTGAACTAGGCCTACAAAGAAGGTTTTGTAACAGATTTTTATAAAAAACTTTAATTTTGAAATTTAAACTGTAAACAGAGTATTGTCATAAGTAATATTCTAGACATTCGTTTTCTTATTCTTAACAGTCAATTACATCTAAAATTTTACTAAGAAATAACAACATTATTAGAAATTATAATGTTTACACAAATCTCCAAAACTTAGGCTACAACTTTGTCATTTGAATAAGATATGTATGTAAATATGTAAAAATATATTATTAAGAAATTAATTTATGATTATAACTAGAACTATTTTATTAACATTATATTTATTTAACTTTCAGTAAGTTATAAATATAAATTGTTATGGTATAACATAATTGTAATAGAATAACTTGCTTTACAACAGCAGAAAACTAATTAGCAACATTGAAGATTACCAATTACTGAATTAAATACCCAGTAATTAGGTAATTGCTTAATTAAGCTCAGCTAAGTGATAATGTTTAAGCTCGACTTCCTCTTTTTCTTTTTCGATACAATTCTTGGAGCATAAAGTTATATTGAACGGGATACTTCATTGCATCGACTTTTTACCTCATGTAACTATAAGTGCTTGAATTCGGAAATAATTATACGTGACAAATAAGAATATAATTCACTGACTACAATTATAAAAAAATTGTAAACAATTTTTGCTATAAACTAATTCGATTGAATTGATTTTAAAACCTTAATAAACCCAATTGAATTGGTAAGATTTTATTACAAAATATAAAAAAAGAAAGGAAAATTATATTAAATTATATGTATTATTTAATAGGGTTTTAATGTAGGAAACTGATAATTCCCAAAAAGAAAAAACATGTTTCTATTCAAATCTCGAGTTAAGACAAATTATAACTAAATGTTGAGAAAACTACGCAACTCATCATATTAAGAAGATGCATAAAACACATTGGGCTTAACACGTCAATATCTAACAGTTTATTCACCATCAAGTTGTCAATATTTTACTAAGCATCCACATGATCCAGCTTTAAATATTCACCAAATTTAAATCGTGATGCCTAAATTCCGCAATAGCAGTTCCTTTCAAACTACAACTATTTTTCCAAATTACAATATAAATTAATTGGAAATAATTTAGTTCTAGAATCTGCACTCAAACATTTTACTTCATTCTATAAATTTTACCATAACCTGCTAATTAGTTGCCCACTGATATCTGTCAAAATAATCATCAAAACGTGATCTTTAAATTTGAGAAAGACAAAGTTTGTCGTCATCGAAGTTTAATTATAACTACAACAAAATAAGACAAAAGAGACAAGAACAACAAATATTTATATCACTAATATGAGCTAAGTATAACAGTTTCAAAATAAGTAAGTTTTTAAGAGAGTAAATGGAGCTTTTGTTCTATAATGTAATGTAAATTCAATAATGTAATTTTTAACTTTTAATTAACATAAAGAGAAATGTTTAAATTTAACAGAACTCTAATTTAACATAATTGTGATGAAGAAATGTTTATAAACAAATTTCACAATGTTTATCTACAGAATTATAATTTGTAAATATGAAATAATACTAGTTCAATGTAAAATATTGATAATGAATTTTCTAAAATTATTTCATATTGAACAATAATATCTAATGTAAAATAACAATATTATTATTTAATTAATAATTATGAAGTTATAGCATGTTAGAAAATTTGTTGTATATTATACCTACAACCTTTGGTTATTATATACTATTCAATGTTTTTTTTCAAGTTTGCAGTTCCGAAATGCTTTGAGCTCAACCATCTAACCAAATCTAGGAAAGCGACTTTATGAAAAAGGGTAAACTTGACATCTGGTATAAAACACAAAGAACAAAGCAACAGAATCGTAAGTCATGATATGCAAAAAATTTTATTAACATGCGATCGTTTAAT
>NW_023997241.1:22500-24605 GCF_015586225.1 Lucilia sericata | reverse complement strand
TTAGACTAGACTATAGACTAGACTATAGACTAGACTATAGACTAGACTATAGACTAGACTATAGACTAGACTATAGACTAGACTATAGACTAGACTATAGACTAGACTATAGACTAGACTATAGACTAGACTATAGACTAGACTATAGACTAGACTATAGACTAGACTATAGACTAGATATAGACTAGACTAGACTAGACTATGACTAGACTATAGACTAGACTATAGACTAGACTATAGACTAGACTATAGACTAGACTATAGACTAGACTATAGACGAGACTATAGACTAGACTATAGACTATAGACGAGACTATAGACGAGACTATAGACTATACTATAGACTAGACTGTAGACTAGACTATAGACTAGACTATATATAGACTATAGACTAGACTATAGACTAGACTATAGACTAGACTATAGACTAGACTATAGACTAGACTATAGACTAGACTATAGACTAGACTATAGACTAGACTATAGACTAGACTATAGACTAGACTATAGACTAGACTATAGACTAGACTATAGACTAGACTATAGACTAGACTATGGACTAGACTATAGACTAGACTATAGACTAGACTATAGACTAGACTATAGACTAGACTATAGACTAGACTATAGACTAGACTATAGACTAGACTATAGACTAGACTATAGACTAGACTATAGACTAGACTATAGACTAGACTATAGACTAGACTATAGACTAGACTATAGACTAGACTATAGACTAGACTATGGACTAGACTATAGACTAGACTATAGACTAGACTATAGACTAGACTATAGACTAGACTATAGACTAGACTATAGACTACTCAATAGACTAGACTATAGACTAGACTATAGACTAGACTAGACTAGACTCATAATTAGTATATATGGTCTATAGACTGACTAGTCTACACCCTTCAAACCAGGCCTCACTGTACTTATTACTTTTTTAATTCATAATAAGAAAACAGTACAAAATAAATAAAATTCTTGTGTAGATTTTTTTGCTACAACATGAAGTCATGAATGCATTTATACAAAAAATTACTGTATGATGAATAAAGAACTAGATTAAACAAGCAGATAGAGCATATTTAATTTAAATAAAGATAAAAATTAAAAAATGAAAAAAAACATGAAGAACAGTAAAAGAACCTTAAAGGAAATGCGCTTAATTAAAATTGTATTTTATAACCAATTGTAATTATGTTTTAAAATAGTTTTTACTGTTGCATTTTATGAACTGTAATGGATACGAATTATTTTTAAGTTATTCAACTGGCTGTGTGCGAAATTGTTTTTTTTTGTGTTTTCTTTCTTCTATTCTTTGTATTTTGCCAAAAAGTCTCAACTCTTAAAGTTTTATTGACGATTTGCCGGTCATTGATCTGATGGTTTAGAAGTGGTGATGGCGCGATAGGGTTGTCAAGTAAAAGGGAAAAATGTGAGATTAAGGTGTAATTTAGTCGGGTCGGTCATCTCCTCCTCGTTTTGAGAATTTTACTCCTCTCCTTCCAAAGGGCTCATCCCATTTTGAAGGAGACAACTGAATTCTCTTGCACCATCACCACACTCTTAATTTCACTTGTCGGAGCTAATGGTAACAGTCCCTATAATGGGCACCAGCACAATTTTAAAAATGACAGATTTAGAAGCGAAATAAGCCAAAGCTTATTCTTGTATGATTATCCTTTTAGTTCTGCTCTACTGCTACTGTGAGAAGAATGATCTCATTGTTTTCTTCATATGAAAGACTTCCCACTTCTCCACGGCCATCCTTTTATCTAGATTTTGAGAGCCAACCTCCTGATCATTACACCACTGCTGTGTGGTTCAGCTCCTGAAGAGGTTGGTTTGCTTGGGTTGACGCAATATGATCTTCTGGAATATGTTATTTGGTCACCTCTAACACTATTCATTCACCATTTAAGAGTCGGAATCCTCACCAGTATTTGAAGCCTGATTTGATGTTAGGTTACTTCTCCCCTTCAGAGACTTAGTGTCACGCTCAGTCTTTTGAGCAAGATATGGCTTGGCTTTGTTAGTGGATAAAAACAGAGGACTCCTCTTTTTCTTCGAATGTTTTTTCTTAATGTTCAGCT
>NW_023997241.1:0-20000 GCF_015586225.1 Lucilia sericata | reverse complement strand
TTAGTTAGTTAGTTAGTTAGTTAGTTAGTTAGTAGTTAGTTAGTTAGTTAGTTAGTTAGTTAGTTAGTTAGTAGTTAGTTAGAGTAGTTAGTTAGTTAGTTAGTTAGTTAGTTAGTTAGTTAGTAGTTAGTTAGTTAGTAGTAGTTAGTTAGTTAGTTAGTTAGTAGTAGTTAGTAGTTAGTAGTTAGTTAGTTAGTTAGTTAGTTAGTTTAGTTAGTTAGGTTAGTAGTTAGTTAGTTAGTTAGTTAGTTAGTTAGTTAGTTAGTTAGTTAGTAGTTAGTTAGTTAGTTAGTTAGTTAGTTAGTAGCAATCGAATCCAGAACCTTCGGTCTGTCCGACTAAAATACTAACTCTACACCTACTGAAGGAATAATAAACAATTTGTATATTGTCTTTGAAACATTAGTTTCTTAGCTTTAATAACTTCATCATATTCCTTATACTTGGCAATCCTGTATCCTTAAACTGTACATGTTTTTTATTTTGAGTGTTTTTAGAAAAAATGTTCCATCTCGATTTACAAATAGACAACAAAGCGCAAATATTCATTTCATTTTTGTTCCTACATCTATGTACTACATTTCTGTCATAGTTTATTGGCTTGATTACTTTGACTACTTTTTTTCCTCTTATAGCATAAATATTATTGCACTTGTTAGTCTCGTCAAAAAGTCTGCACTATTTTATGCCATACAAAATTGTAAATAAAAGTTTTCGAATGTAAGTATTTTCTTTGCAAATTATTTGTAATTTTAGCATTTTTTACCCCTGTTTGTTTTGTTGCTTTTTTAGGTGGCATTTAATACTACGACGTTGGCCGGCCGTCAGTCTGTATTGTATGTCTGTCTGTTTGTTTGTTTGTTTGTTAAACTTTCCACATTCAACCTCATCATTATATGTATACATAGTTGGTAATCATCATCAATTGTAACGTCATTATTATTAACATTATGGGCAACAGTGTGCCTCACTTTTGTTATTGTGTATTGATGGCAGTTAAGGGCAGTTTATCAAATTCCTGTGTATAAGTGCAGAGTTAACTTGCTTAAGTGATGTTCCTTGATTGCTGTTTGAAAGTAAATTTGGTTTCTTTTTGCTTTACACTCATGTTTAAACTTAATAGCTTTTGTCCATTACTGCTGGGTACTTTTTTAGTACTTTGTAATTATATACAAATGTTGTATGTATTAGGTTTTTCTGCTGCTGACACACACAACAATAAGTGCATAACGTTGAATGGAAAGGAATTGAAAAGCTAAACAAATTTTTTATGGCCTCTTTTATTAAGTGTTTGGAATTTGAATCTTATATTGTGAAAAATTTACCAACTAAACAAAAATAAAATTTTCTATTTTTAATAGTTAAATATCCAATCGCTTGTTATGGCACTTGTTATTAAGAAACAGAGTTGGAAAAGTGCAAACAATGTTTAATTTTAAAATTCTGCTAAAGTTTGTTTTAATGAGCAACCCATCCAATATACAAATATACCTGCCATATACATACGTATACAAATTATAAAATTTCAATTACCCATCCCTGCCTGCAACCAATATATTTATTTTTTTCATATTTTGCTTGTTATTTCCTATTCTTTGAACTATAAAATTTTAATTTAATTTAAATTTAGTGTTATTATTTTTTCTACATTACTTAACACTTAATAAGTTATACTCTCTCCATAAAGTTGGTTATATTTTGTTTATATGCCTCATAAATTCTGTGATTTATATTTGTAAATATCGAAATTGTTGTGTTATTTTTCTCATACTTTTAATTCCTTTACTCAAATTCTCTCGCTTTAAGAATTTAATTACAAACAATTGTTTATGCTGCTCAAATTCATAAATATTCATTGAATCATTAAGTATTGAATGTATAAATTCTAGCCTTGTCTTCAGACCTTGCATATTTATACCCTACACCACTTTAGTGGGGAGGGTATATGGGGTTTGTGCTGATGTTTGTAACATACAAAAATATTCGTCCTATACCCACCTTAAAGTATACCAATCGGCTTAGAATCGTTTTCTGAGTCGATTAAGATATGTCCGTCTGTCCGTCCGTCTGTCTGGCTGGCTGTCCATGTAAACCTTGTGCGCAAGGTACAGGTCGCAATTTTCAAGATAATTGGATGAAATTTGGCACGCACGTTTTATTTGACCCAAGGACGAAGCCTATTGAAAATGGTTAAAATCGGTCCATTATTTCACCTAGCCCCCATAGAACAGAACCCCCCGAAAAGGGCTTCTGAGCTCATAATTATGTTAAATATACAGATATATCGATAAAATACGGCACAACCAAGTTTTATAGAAGTCTTGATAACCCTGCCAAATTTCATAAATATCAGGCCCCATTTGACCCTAGCTCCCATACAAAGTCCCCTTCAGAAAATTACTTGAATGTCCCAAATTAACTTATAAACACAAATATCGCGATGAAATTCAGCACAATAAAATATTATGTAAATATAAATATATTCACAAAATTTTATCGGGCTTGGTCCATATTTGCCCCTAGCCCCCATATAAAGCCTCTTTCAGAAAATTAGTTTAAACAAATAGATTCTTATTATGGCATATAATGTTTCTTTACCATAAATATTGCAGTAATTTGAGTGCTTTGAAAAAAAACCTTTTTTGCAATAAAAAGTAGGTAGAAACAAATTGGAATAGAAGGAGAGGGATAGCCACGGATCGATTTAAACGATTTGAAAACGTAAATTCAAAACGGAGTTCAATCTATTGTGCGTACTAGACTAGACTATAGTCCAGACTAGACCAGATTATAGTCCAAATTTTAGACTGGAAAATATACATTACACTATTCTATAGTTTAACCTAGAGATTAGACTGTAGACAAAACTATATGCTATAGACAAAACTATAGACAAGACTATAGACAGGACTATAGACAAGACTATAGACAAGACTATAGACTAGGCTATAGACTAGACTATAGACTAGACTGTAGACTAGACTGTAGACTAGACTGTAGACTAGACTATAGACTAGACTATAGGCTAGACTATAGACTAGACTATAGACTAGACTATAGACTAGACTATAGACTAGACATAGACTAGACTATAGACTAGATTATAGACTAGACTATAGACTAGACTATAGACTAGACTATAGACTAGACTATAGACTAGACTATAGACTAGACTATAGACTAGACTATAGACTAGACTATAGACTAGACTGTAGACTAGACTGTAGACTAGACTGTAGACTAGACTATAGACTAGACTATAGGCTAGACTATAGACTAGACTATAGACTAGACTATAGACTAGACTATAGACTTGACTATAGACTAGACTATAGAATAGACTATAGACTAGACTATAGACCAGAATATAGTCATACCTATAGAAAAGACTAGACTATTGTCCAAACTATAGACTAGACTATAGTCCAAACTATAGACTAAACTATATTCCAGACTGTAGACTAGACTATAGACCAGACAATAGACCAGACTTTAGTCCAGGCTATATACCAAACTATTGACTGGAATATAGTTCAACTGTTGACTAGACTATATTTCAACTACTTATATCGAGACTATAGATCAAACTATTGACTTGAATATAGACTAGACTATATTCCACTCTATAGAATATACTAGACATAGTCCATACTATAGACTAGACATAGTCCATATTATAGAGTAGACTATAGAATAGACTACAGTCCCAGCTATACTATAGTCTATAGTCCAAACTATAGAATAGAGTATAGTCCCAACTATACAATAGACTATACTCCCAGCTATACAATAGTCTATAGTCCAGACTATATAATAGTCTATAGTCCAGACTATAGAATAGTCTATAGTCCAGACTATAGAATAGTCTATAGTCCAGACTATAGAATAGTCTATAGTCCAAACTATAGAATAGTCTATAGAATAGGCTATATTCCAGACTATAGAATAGTCTATAGTCCAGACTATAGAATAGTCTATAGTCCAGACTATAGAATAGTCTATAGTCCAGACTATAGAATAGTCTATAGTCTAGACTATAGAATAGTCTATAGTCCAGACTATAGAATAGTCTATAGTCCAGACTATAGAATAGTCTATAGTCCAGACTATAGAATAGTCTATAGTCCAGACTATAGAATAGTCTATAGTCCAGACTATAGAATAGTCTATAGTCCAGACTATAGAATAGTCTATAGTACAGACCATAGAATAGTCTATAGTCCAGACTATAGAATAGTCTATAGTACAGACTATAAAATAGTCTATAGTCCAGACTATAGAATAGTCTATAGTCCAGACTATAAAATAGTCTATAGTCCAGACTATAGAATAGTCTATAGTCCAGACTATAGAATAGTCTATAGTCCAGACTATAGAATAGTCTATAGTCCAGACTATATTAGTAGTCTATAGTCCAGAATATAGAATAGTCTATAGTCCAGACTATATAATAGTCTATAGTCCAGAATATAGAATAGTTTATAGTCCAGACTATTGAATAATCTATTGTCCAGACTATAGAATAGTCTATAGTCCAGACTATAGAATAGTCTATAGACCAGACTATAGAATAGTCTATAGTCCAGACTATAGAATAGTCTACAGTGCAGACTATAGAATAGTATATAGTCCAGACTATAGAATTGTCTATAGTCCAGACTATAGAATAGTCTATATTCCAGACTATAGAATAGTCTATAGTCCACACTATAGAATAATCTATAGCCCAGTCTGTGGAATAGTCTATAGTTCAGACTATAGAATAGTCTATAGTCCAGACCAACATGTATATTAAACTATAGACCAACCTGTAGACTATACCTCGAGAACCTCTCCCATTTGGTAAGAAAAAGGTATTAAAGAAATAGACTAAAATGTGGCATGTAATTAAATTTGAAAATAACTTTTTATAATTATTTTCAATGGAACATTTTTAAACTTTGCTGTTAAAGGTCAAAATGTATTTTATTATTTTTGTAAAATAGACAAGTGTCAAGTTCAAAACCAACATTAAAGACTCTAAATAGACATTTATACCTACACACATACAATAAATCAAGTACTAAAAAGTGTCATTCCCCAATACGTCACTTAAACGTGCTACAAATGTATTCACACATTTACATATTCTTAAAATCCCAAGTATTTATACAAATAACCATATTTATTAAATGTGATTTCTGTTTAACTAATACTCTTCTACACATGATGACTAATAAATATATTCAAATAATTTACTTATTTTTTGTTATTTTATAGCTGCTGTTTGTTTGAAGAAAAAAACCCAAAATAAGAGAAAAAAAAAATCACTTTACTGCTGCGGAAACGTAGGTGAAAGTTGGTAAATTTTTTCTTACTAAAAAAATTATATAAATTTATAAAATTAAATTTATTAAAACTTGGCTGCAACTTAAAATTTAAACAAATAAGATAAGTCCCACAAATAAATACCGCTTTATTTACATATTCTATTAAATATGAATAAAGCGGGTAAACACATACAGACTGGAGTAAATAATGGTCCAATATCTTCACCCAAATCGCCATTACTACCAACAAACACCAACAATAATATGGGCTCGATGGCACAGAAAAATGTTATCACTTCTATAATGAGTTTTTTACCCGATAATAGACCGATTACATCATTGCAAATTGTAGAGGATTATGACAAGTAAGTTGAGTGAGTTCAAAGACATTTTTAAAAGTACTTTATTAGCTGGACTGTGGTCCATAGTCTTGACAGGCCTATAGTCTAGTCTATGGAGTAAACTACACATAGTGTGTACTATAGTCCAGCCTTGTTTATAGTTCAGTTCTAGTTCAGTTCTAGTTCAGTTCTAGTTCAGTTCTAGTTTAGATCTAGTTCAGTTCTAGTTCAGTTCTAGTTCAGTTCTAGTTCAGTTCAGTTCTAGTTCAGTTCTAGTTCAGTTCTAGTTCAGTTCTAGTTCAGTTCTAGTTCAGTTCTAGTTCAGTTCTAGTTAGATCTAGTTCAGTTCTAGTTCAGTTCTAGTTCAGTTCTAGTTCAGTTCTAGTTCAGTTCTAGTTCAGTTCTAGTTCAGTTCTAGTTTAGTTCTAGTTTAGTTCTAGTTCAGTTCTAGTTCAGTTCTAGTTCAGTTCTAGTTCAGTTCTAGTTCAGTTCTAGTTCAGTTCTAGTTCAGTTCTAGTTCAGTTCTAGTTCAGTTCTAGTTCAGTTCTAGTTCAGTTCTAGTTCAGTTCTAGTTCAGTTCTAGTTCAGTTCTAGTTCAGTTCTAGTTCAGTTCTAGTTCAGTTCTAGTTCAGTTCTAGTTCAGTTCTAGTTCAGTTCTAGTTTCAGTTCTAGTTCAGTTCTAGTTCAGTTCTAGTTCAGTTCTACTTCAGTTCTAGTTCAGTTCTATTTCTAGTCAGTTCTAGTTCAGTTCTAGTTCAGTTCTAGTTCAGTTCTAGTTCAGTTCTAGTTCAGTTCTAGTTCAGTTCTAGTTCAGTTCTAGTTCTGTTCTAGTTCTAGTTCTAGTTCAGTTCTAGTTCAGTTCTAGTTCAGTTCTAGTTCTGTTCTAGTTCAGTTCTAGTTCAGTTCTAGTTCTGTTCTAGTTCAGTTCTAGTTCAGTTCTAGTTCAGTTCTAGTTCAGTTCTAGTTCAGTTCTAGTTCAGTTCTAGTTCAGTTCTAGTTCAGTTCTAGTTCAGTTCTAGTTCAGTTCTAGTTCAGTTCTAGTTCAGTTCTAGTTCAGTTCTAGTTCAGTTCTAGTTCAGTTCTAGTTCAGTTCTAGTTCAGTTCTAGTTCAGTTCTAGTTCAGTTCTAGTTCAGTTCTAGTTCAGTTCTAGTTCAGTTCTAGTTCAGTTCTAGTTCAGTTCTAGTTCAGTTCTAGTTCAGTTCTAGTTCAGTTCTAGTTCAGTTCTAGTTCAGTTCTAGTTCAGTTCTAGTTCAGTTCTAGTTCAGTTCTAGTTCAGTTCTAGTTCAGTTCTAGTTTCTAGTTCAGTTCTAGTTCAGTTTTAATTCAGTTTTAGTTCAGTTTTAGTTCAGTTCTAGTTCTTGACTATAGTCAGCAATGGTCTGAAGTATAGCCTATATTTTGGACTATAGTTATATTTTATTTTCTGTTTTCAGATGTCCCAAAAATTTCACAACCATTAATCGTACTTACGATCAAGACTCCGATGCAGATTTATGGCGTGAAAATAACATATTATTCGGTCGTCAAACCACACGCTATTTATGTTTATCCAAAACAGAGGGCCTGCCGGAATATGTAGTGGAAACTTTAAAGTAAGTATTTAGTATCTTGAATTTGTTCTTCTTTTTTTAATCTTTTGTTTAAAAAGTTTTTTAAGTATTTTTGGGAGTCTTTTGCTTTCTTTCTTCTTTTGTTTTTTTCAACTACCAGTTCCATTTAACTATTTTATCTTTAACTTCTTGTCATGTGAGTGTGTATTTGAACTTAATTAAGGTCACTCAACTTTTGTGAATGGGGTGGCTGGTAGTGGTGTTGAACTTTTTTCTTTTTTTTTGGATTGATAAACTAATAAAAAAAAGTACTTTTTTGTGCATTTTTGTCTATGGATGGTTTCGAAAAGTACCTGTGTTTGTTTTTTGTTAGTTTTTCTTTTATAATGTGTTTTCTATTGTGTTTGGGTAACAATTAAGTTTAATGTATTTGCGATTTTTATTTTTAGCAAACTATTAATTAAGTTAAAAGAACTTTTTTAATCTTTTGTTTGTTGAGTTTTTATGAGCCAATGACTTGCTATTAGGAAATTGAAGGTTTTACTAAACAATAAATGTGGCAAAAACTATCATCAAAATGCCAAAAGATCAATGAATTTTTGCAGTAGAATGTTGGAAAATCATATGAAAAAGATTTTGTAATTTTTTATTAATCTTATGTCATAAACTAAATTGATTTGGAAAATACGTGGCTGGATTTAATATTTATTTAAAACCTAGAAAATTTAATTCTGTCCTGTTCTAGTTCTGTTTTAGTTCTGTTCTAGTTCTGTTGTGTTCTAGTTCTGTTGTGTTCTAGTTCTGTTCTAGTTCTGCTCTAGTTCTGTTCTAGTTCTGTTCTAGTTCTGTTCTAGTTCTGTTCTGTTCTAGTTCTGTTCTAGTTCTGTTCTAGTTCTGTTCTAGTTCTGTTCTAGTTCTGTTCTAGTTCTGTTCTAGTTCTGTTCTAGTTCTGTTCTAGTTCTGTTCTAGTTCTGTTCTAGTTCTGTTCTAGTTCTGTTCTAGTTCTGTTCTAGTTCTGTTCTAGTTCTGTTCTAGTTCTGTTCTAGTTCTGTTCTAGTTCTGTTCTAGTTCTGTTCTAGTTCTGTTCTAGTTTCTAGTTCTGTTCTAGTTCTGTTCTAGTTCTGTTCTAGTTCTGTTCTAGTTCTGTTCTAGTTCTGTTCTAGTTCTGTTCTAGTTCTGTTCTAGTTCTGTTCTAGTTCTGTTCTGTTCTAGTTCCTGTTCTAGTTCTGTTCTAGTTCTGTCTAGTTCTGTTCTAGTTCTGTTCTAGTTCTGTTCTAGTTCTGTTCTAGTTCTAGTTCTAGTTCTGTTCTAGTTCTGTTCTAGTTCTGTTCTAGTTCTGTTCTAGTTCTGTTCTAGTTCTGTTCTAGTTCTAGGTTCTGTTCTAGTTTCTGTTCTAGTTCTGTTCTAGTTCTGTTCTAATTCTGTTCTAGTACTGTTCTAGTTCTGTTCTAGTTCTGTTCTAGTTCTGTTTCTAGTTCTGTTCTAGTTCTGTTCTAGTTCTGTTCTAGTTCTGTTCTAGTTCTGTTCTAGTTCTGTTCTAGTTCTGTTCTAGTTCTGTTCTAGTTCTGTTCTAGTTCTGTTCTAGTTCTGTTCTAGTTCTGTTCTAGTTCTGTTCTAGTTCTGTTCTAGTTCTGTTCTAGTTCTGTTCTAGTTCTGTTCTAGTTCTGTTCTAGGTTCTGTTCTAGTTCTGTTCTAGTTCTGTTCTAGTTCTGTTCTAGTTTCTGTTCGTAGTTCTGTTCTAGTTCTGTTCTAGTTCTAGTTCTAGTTCTGTTCTAGTTCTGTTCTAGTTCTGTTCTGTTCTAGTTCTGTTCTAGTTCTGTTCTAGTTCTGTTCTAGTTCTGTTATAGTTCTAGTTCTGTTCTAGTTCTGTTCTAGTTCTGTTCTAGTTCTGTTCTAGTTCTGTTCTAGTTCTGTTCTAGTCTGTTCTAGTTTCTGTTCTAGTTCTGTTCTAGTTCTGTTCTAGTTCTGTTCTAGTTCTGTTCTAGTTCTGTTCTAGTTCTGTTCTAGTTCTGTTCTAGTTCTGTTCTAGTTCTGTTCTAGTTCTGTTCTAGTTCTGTTCTAGTTCTGTTCTAGTTCTGTTCTAGTTCTGTTCTAGTTCTGTTCTAGTTCTGTTCTAGTTCTGTTCTAGTTCTGTTCTAGTTCTGTTCTAGTTCTGTTCTAGTTCTGTTCTAGTACTGTTCTAGTTCTGTTCTAGTTCTGTTCTAGTTCAGTTTAGTCTGTTAGTTCTGTTCTAGTTCTGTTTCTAGTTCTGTTCTAGTTCTGTTCTAGTTCTGTTCTAGTTTTCTGTTTCTAGTTCTGTTCTAGTTCTGTTCTAGTTCTGTTCTAGTTCTGTTCTAGTTCTGTTCTAGTTCTGTTCTAGTTCTGTTCTAGTCTGTTCTAGTTCTGTTCTAGTTCTGTTCTAGTTCTGTTCTAGTTCTGTTCTAGTTCTGTTCTAGTTCTGTTCTAGTTCTGTTCTAGTTCTGTTCTAGTTCTGTTCTAGTTCTGTTCTAGTTCTGTTCTAGTTCTGTTCTAGTTCTGTTCTAGTTCTGTTCTAGTTCTGTTCTAGTTCTGTTCTAGTTCTGTTCTAGTTCTGTTCTAGTTCTGTTCTAGTTCTGTACTAGTTCTGTTCTAGTTCTTCTTGTTCTAGTTCTGTTCTAGTTCTGTTCTAGTTCTGTTCTAGTTCTGTTCTAGTTCTGTTCTAGTTCTGTTCTAATTCTGTTCTAGTTCTGTTCTAGTTCTGTTCTAGTACTGTTCTAGTTCTGTTCTAGTTCTGTTCTAGTTCTGTTCTAGTTCTGTTCTCGTTCTGTTCTAGTTCTGTTCTAGTTCTGTTCTAGTTCTGTTCTAGTTCTATTCTAGTTCTGTTCTAGTTCTGTTCTAGTTCTGTTCTAGTTCTGTTCTAGTCTGTTCTAGTTCTGTTCTAGTTCTGTTCTAGTTCTGTTCTAGTTCTGTTCTAGTTCTGTTCTAGTTCTGTTCTAGTTCTGTTCTAGTTCTGTTCTAGTTCTGTTCTAGTTCTGTTCTAGTTCTGTACTAGTTCTGTTCTAGTTCTGTTCTAGTTCTGTTCTAGTTCTGTTCTAGTTCTGTTCTAGTTCTGTTCTAGTTCAGTTCTGTTCTAGTTCTGTTCTGTTTTAGTTCTGTTCTAGTTCTGTTCTGTTCTAGTTCTGTTCTGGTTCTGTTCTGGTTCTGTTCTAGTTCTAGTTCTGTTCTAGTTCTGTTTTAGTTCTGTCCTAGTTCTGTTCTAGTTCTGTTCTAGTTCTGTTCTAGTTCTGTTCTAGTTCTGTTCTGTTCTAGTTCTGTTCTAGTGCAGTTAAACATTCATTCCACGTAATAGAGACCTAATTAACAAATTAACTATTATTCATTTAACCATAATGCAGCTTTTATTATCCAAAACAAATTTATTTTCTAAATTAAGCTGGCAAATTACTCAAATTTGTTATAAAAAATCTTAAACAATCAGTCCAATTTATTAAGCAAAATCTACCTGTATATTTCAAGTTAATTAAACATTTTGTAATTCCATTCATTCCTCATTTTGCTACATTCTTTAATGGTTTTCTATAAGCTGTTGTAGTAAAAAAAATCAATTAAATAAACAAACTTAATACCATTAATGCCAACACTAATTCCAAAAATAACACAAAAATTCCTTTTATAGTTTGTTTGTTTATTTATTTAATTTTTTTTGCAAGAAGTTTCATTATAATTATATTTTTTATAAATTACAACATAATTTGTGGTCTAGTAAATTGCGCGACAATTGTTAATGGGGAAAAAAGAGTTAAGCAGAATTTTTATTTACAATAATGATTAAATGTGATTTGTTGGAAGCATTTGGAGAGTTAAAGGGTTTATTGAAATTAAGTGTTATTTAAACTACTAATTGGACTACAGACTAACATATGTTAGAGACTGAAGATTTTGTCTACATTCTCTAACATAACTTATTATCATACTATATTTTATTAGATATTTGTAATAAAACAAGTTCAACAATGGAAAATGATACTTCAATTTATATAAAAAAGTATTAACTTTATTTTTCCTAATCTATATATATTTATTGCAAATGATTCATTGTGGTAAAGACAATTGCGAGAAATATCAGTTAAGTCTACTTAATACAAACAGGTAAAAAAAAAGAACATATGCAAAATAATATTGATAACAACAACAAAAAGACTAGAAAAAAATATGAATAAAATTTATTTGTAAACTACTTAAGTACAATAGTTCCAAGACTTGAACAACGTCATTATTGGTTAGTTTAATAAGAAGCTTAAGTAAATAGCACAAAACATTTTTAAATAAATATTATACGAAAAGATAAGATAATGGGGGTAAAAGATATAAGAAAAGAAAGGAATAATTATATGTAATTAGTAGAAAATGTGATAGTATTTTTTTTGTTATAAAAGACACTGACAAGTGTCTTCTTTTATAATTTGTTAAAGAATAGAAGTTCAGGAGAGCAGTTCAAAAAGGTTTTAAAAAATGTAACAAACAATTCTTCCTATAATTGATCTAACTAAATCAAATGAAATTAAAGTCTAGTGACTAGACTTTAGTCTACAGTTTGGACTCTTGTGTAGTCCATAGTTTAGTTAAGAGTCTAATCTATAGTGAGATCTATAGTCTAGTCTATAGTTTGGACTATAGTGCGGACTATAGTTGGGATGATATTTTAGTCTACAGCTTGGACTATAGTCTATTCTATAATTTTTAATCTGTAGACTAATCTATAGTCTAGTGTATAGTAAAATCTATAGTCTAGTCTATAGTCTATTCTACAGTCTAGTCTATAGTCTAGTCTATAGTCTAGTCTATAGTCTAGTCTATAGTCTAGTCTATAGTCGTCTATAGTCTAGTCTATAGTCTAGTCTATAGTCTAGTCTATAGTCTAGTCTATAGTCTAGTCTATAGTCTAGTCTGTCTAGTCTATAGTCTAGTTATAGTCTAGTCTATAGTCTAGTCTATAGTCTAGTCTATAGTCTAGTCTATAGTCTAGTCTATAGTCTAGTCTATAGTCTAGTCTATAGTCTAGTCTATAGTCTGTATAGTCTAGTCTATAGTCTAGTCTCTAGTCTAGTCTATAGTCTAGTCTATAGTCTAGTCTATAGTCTAGTCTATAGTCTAGTCTATAGTCTAGTCTATAGTCTAGTCTATAGTCTAGTCTATAGTCTAGTCTATAGTCTAGTATAGTCTAGTCTATAGTCTAGTCTATAGTCTAGTCTATAGTCTAGTCTATAGTCTAGTCTATAGTCTAGTCTATAGTCTAGTCTATAGTCTAGTCTATAGTCTAGTCTATAGTCTAGTCTATAGTCTCTATAGTCTAGTCTATAGTCTAGTCTATAGTCTAGTCTATAGTAGTATAGTCTAGTCTATAGTCTAGTATGTCTAGTCTATAGTCTAGTCTATAGTCTAGTCTATAGTCTAGTCTATAGTCTAGTCTATAGTCTAGTCTATAGTCTAGTCTATAGTCTAGTCTATAGTCTAGTCTATAGTCTAGTCTATAGTCTAGTCTATAGTCTAGTCTATAGTCTAGTCTATAGTCTAGTCTATAGTCTAGTCTATAGTCTAGTCTATAGTCTAGTCTATAGTCTAGTCTATAGTCTAGTCTATAGTCTAGTCTATAGTCTAGTCTATAGTCTAGTCTAGTCTAGTCTAGTCTATAGTCTAGTCTATAGTCTAGTATAGTCTAGTCTATAGTCTAGTCTATGTCTAGTATAGTCTAGTCTATAGTCTAGTCTAGTCTAGTCTATAGTCTAGTCTATAGTCTAGTCTATAGTCTAGTCTATAGTCTAGTCTATAGTCTAGTCTATAGTCTAGTCTATAGTCTAGTCTATAGTCTAGTCTATAGTCTATCTATAGTCTAGTCTCTTTATCTAGTCTATCGTCTATAGTCTAGTCTATAGTCTAGTCTAGTCTATAGTCTAGTCTATAGTCTGTCTAGTCTATAGTCTAGTCTATAGTCTAGTCTATAGTCTAGTCTATAGTCTAGTCTATAGTCTAGTCTATAGTCTAGTCTATAGTCTAGTCTATAGTCTAGTCTATAGTCTAGTCTATAGTCTAGTCTATAGTCTAGTCTATAGTCTAGTCTATAGTCTAGTCTATAGTCTAGTCTATAGTCTAGTCTATAGTCTAGTCTATAGTCAAGTCTATAGTCTCGTCTATAGTCTAGTCTATGGTCTAGTGTATAGTCTAGTCTATAGTCTAGCTATAGTCTAGTCTTTAGTCTAGTCTTTAGTCTAGTCTATAGTCTAGTCTATAGTATAGTCTATAGTCTTGTCTATAGTCTAGTCCATAGCCTAGTCTATAGTCTAGTCCATAGTCTAATCTATAGTCTATCTATAGTCTAGCCTATACTTTAGTCTACAGTCTAGCCTATAGTCTAGTCTATATTCTATTGTCTTGTCTATAGTATAGTCCGTAGTCTATTCTATAGTCTACAGTCTAGTCTATAGTTTAGTCCATAGTTTGGACTGTAGTCTAGTATTAATACACTAGCCTCTAGTCTGTACTTGAAATTTTTAATCTTGGGTTTTAAATTAAAAAATTGTTTTGAATATATGTACATATATTAGAACAGATTTAGTGAAGATTATATAATAACTTTTGTTTTTTTTCAGAGTAATTGCCGAAAAGTAGCTCCTCCCAAGGAATTTTCCTTATTATCGCGCACAGCCGATACAGAACAAAAGGCCTGGCGTAAACGACAAATTGCTATAAACTCTCTAAACGGGGGACCGTTACACAAGCAGTCACAGATATAATACTATGTTCTAAATTAAAAATTGCACCGGAAGGATTTAAATTAGCGGGGTAAAGAGATAAATAATAAGAAATATTTTAAAGGAATATATTTAAAAAGAGGTTTAGATAAACTTAGTTTAAACAAAGCTTAAAGTAAAAACTTGTCTTAGGACTTTTAAAGTTAATTTTTTTCTTTATTTCTTTGTTTAACTAGAGATATAAATGGCATTTTAATTTGTTATAAAACCGGAGCCATACCGGTACGCTTGCCACCACCAGTGCCGGGTTAAGTCCACAATTAGGCTCCTCCTCTGCAAACGGTAGCAGTGAAGTGGAAAAAGCTTTAAATCGCTTAAATCTACACAATGCTGCAGCTGCGGGACAAGGTTTAAGAAATCCCAAGCAGCCGGTAGGTTTAAAGAAAGTACCTTATAAATCTTTTGTTATTTAAACCAATTAAATATTTAGTTGCCCTCCGTACCCCATGCGGAAGAACATGATTATGAAGAAATTCAACATTCTTATCAAATAAACTCACCACAAAGACCGGCACCCAAGCCACCGGTTAACACAAGCCATAGTCTGGGTACATTGGGTGCTTATACCGATATAGAGGGTGTGCCATTTGTTATTAATCCTATGCTTAAGTCTACTAATCAAAACGTGGTAAGTAGATACTAATTAATCGCCTAAAATATCGTATTAGAATTTTAATCTATAACACTTTTCCTTTCCAGTATTCCACACTGCCACAACTTAGTGATTTTGTTGTAAAAAAAGATCTCGATTATGATTTTCAATTGGAGCGTCAAACTTTGTGTACCATGAAATCGTCGGCTTCCAAAAATCCTTTCTTTAATTAAAATCTAAGAAAAAAAAACAACCCCAACAAAAAGTTAAAATAATTACCTTCTAATCTAACAAAAAATACAAATAGCAATGTGTTAAAATAAATAATAATAATAATTAAAATATTTTGTATAAAATTCCTTAATTTTTTTTTTTTAGTTTAAGTTTATTTTATTTATTTTTTTTTTAATAATTCCTATATATTTTTCTCTGTGTACCATACACTACTTCTTATTTACATGTGTTATCTTTATAAAAAAAATTAAGTGTGAATATTTATTATTTAGTAAACAAGTCAATTTAGTTTAGTTTTTTTTTATATAAAACCTTAAATATTGAAATCTTTATGTTGTAATATATAAATGGAGTTTAATTCCAAAAATTTTGTGTTGTATATTTATTTTGTTTTGAATTTAGTTTTGTATTCTAATAAATTTTATAGAAATCTTTTTTAAGCATTTAGGACTTGCCCTTTTTCAGTATTAGGGTAATTATAGTTCATACTATAGACTAGACAATATTCCTGACTGTAGACTAACCTATATTCAAGATTATAGACTAGACTGGACTATAGTCCAGACAAGAGATTACACTATAGTCCAGACTAAAGACTAGACTGTAGTTCAGACCATGGACTAGACAATAGTCTCGATTATAGACTAAACTAAAGCCTAGACTATAGACTAGAATATAGACTAGACTATAGACTAGAACTAAATATAGACTCGACTATAGACTAGACTATAGACTAGGCTATGGACTAGACCTATAGGACTAGACTATGCTATAGACTAGACTATAGACTAGGAATAAGACTAGATTATAGACTAGACTATAGACTAGGACTTATAGGAACTAGACTAGAGGTAGACTATAGACTACTAGACTAGACTATAGACTACTATCGACTAGGACTATAGACTAGACTATAGACTCGACTATAGACTAGACTATAGACTAGACTATAGATATAGACTATAGACTACGAATAGACTAGACTATAGACTAGACTATAGACTAGACTATAGACTGGACTATAGACTAGACTATAGACTAGGCTATAGACTAGACTATAGACTAGACTATAGACTAGACTATAGACTAGACTATAGACTAGACTATAGACTAGACTATAGACTAGACTATAGACTAGACTATAGACTAGACTATAGACTAGACTATAGGCAAAACTACAGACTAGACTATAGACTAGACTGTAGACTAGACTATAGACTAGACTATAGACTAGACTATAGACTAGACTATAGACTAGACTATAGACTAGACTATAGACTAGACTATAGACTAGACTAGACTAGACTATAGACTAGACTATAGACTAGACTACAATAGACTATAGACTAGACTATAGACTAGACTATAGACTAGACGATAGACTAGACTATAGACTAGACTATAGACTAGACTATAGACTAGACTATAGACTAGACTAGACTAGACTATAGACTAGACTATAGACTAGACTACAATAGACTATAGACTAGACTATAGACTAGACTATAGACTAGACTATAGACTAGACTATAGACTAGACTATAGACTAGACTATAGACTAGAATAGACTATAGACTAGACTAGACTAGACTATAGACTAGACTATAGACTAGACTATAGACTAGACTATAGACTAGACTATAGACTAGACTATAGACTAGACTATAGACTAGACTATAGACTAGACTATAGACTAGACTATAGACTAGACTATAGACTAGACTATAGACTAGACTATAGACTAGCCTATAGACTAGACTATAGACTAGACTATAGACTAGACTATAGACTAGACTATAGACTAGACTATAGACTAGACTATAGACTAGACTATAGACTACACTATAGACTAGACTATAGACTAGACTATAGACTAGACTATAGACTAGACTATAGACTAGCCTATATACTAGACTATAGACTAGACTATAGACTAGCCTATAGACTAGACTATAGACTAGACTATAGACTAGACTATAGACTAGACTATAGACTAGACTATAGACTACACTATAGACTAGACTATAGACTAGACTATAGACTAGACTATAGACTAGACTATAGACTAGACTATAGACTAGACTATAGACTAGACTATAGACTAGACTATAGACTAGACTATAGACTAGACTATAGACTAGACTATAGACTAGACTGTAGACTAGACTATAGACTAGCCTATAGACTAGACTATAGACTAGACTATAGACTAGACTATAGACTAGACTATAGACTAGACTATAGACTAGCCTATAGACTAGACTATAGACTAGACTATAGACTAGACTATAGACTAGACTATAGACTAGACTATAGACTATACTATAGACTAGACTATAGACTAGACTATAGACTACACTATAGACTAGACTAGACTATAGACTAGACTAGACTAGACTATAGACTAGACTAGACTATAGACTAGACTAGACTATAGACTAGACTATAGACTAGACTATAGACTAGACTATAGACTAGACTATAGACTAGACTATAGACTAGACTATAGACTACTATAGACTAGACTATAGACTGACTATAGACTATAGACTAGACTATAGACTAGACTATAGACTAGACTATAGACTAGACTATAGACTAGACTATAGACTAGACTATAGACTAGACTATAGACTAGACTATAGACTAGACTATAGACTAGACTAATATAGACTCGACTATAGACTAGACTATAGACTAGGCTATGGACTAAACTATAGACTATGCTATAGACTAGACTATAGACTAGACTATAGACTAGACTATAGACTAGACTATAGACTAGACTATAGACTAGACTATAGACTAGACTATAGACTAGACTATAGACTAGACTATAGACTAGACTATAGACTAGACTATAGACTAGACTATAGACTAGACTATAGACTGACTATAGACTATGTTATGGACTAGACTATAGACTAGACTATAGACTAGACTATAGACTAGACTATAGACTAGACTATAGACTAGACTATAGACTAGACTATAGACTAGACTATAGACTAGACTATAGACTAGACTATAGACTAGACTATAGACTAGACTATAGACTAGACTATAGACTAGACTATAGACTAGACTATAGACTAGACTATAGACTAGACTATAGACTAGACTATAGACTAGACTATAGACTAGACTATAGACTAGACATAGACTACTATAGACTAGACTATAGACTAGACTATAGACTAGACTATACTAGACTAAGGACTAGACTATAAACTAGACTATAGACTAGACTAGAGTATAGACTATAGACTAGACTATAGACTAGACTATACACTAGACTATAGACTAGACTATAGATTAGACTATAGACTAGAATATACTAGAATTAGACTAGACTATGGACTAGACTATAGACTAGACTAGACTATAGACTAGACTATAGACTAGACCATAATAGACTACAGACTAGACTATAGACTAGACTATAGACTAGACTATAGACTAGACTATAGACTAGACTATAGACTGGACTATAGACTAGACTATAGACTAGACTAGACTATAGACTAGACTATAGACTAGACTATAGACTAGACTATAGACTAGACTATAGACTAGACTATAGACTAGACTATAGACTAGACTATAGACTAGACTATACTACAGACTAGACTATAGACTAGACTATAGACTAGACTAAGGACTAGACTATAAACTAGACTATAGACTAGACTATAGAGTAGACTATAGACTAGACTATAGACTAGACAATACACTAGACTATAGACTAGACTATAGATTAGACTATAGATTAGACTATAGACTAGAATAGACTAGACTATAGACTAGACTATGGACTAGACTATAGACTAGACTAGACTATAGACTAGACTAGACTATAGATTAGACTATAGACTAGACTATAAACTAGACTACAGACTAGACTATAGACTAGACTATAGACGAGATATAGACTAGACTATAGACTAGACTATAGACTAGACTATAGACTAGACTATAGACTAGACTGTAGACTAGACTATAGACTAGACTATAGACTAGACTATAGACTAGACTTTAGACTAGACTATAGACTAAACTATAGACTAGACTATAGACTAGACTATAGACTAGACTTTAGACTAGACTATAGACTAAACTATAGACTAGACTATAGACCAGACTATAAACAAGTTTAAATACAAATAACTTTGTCTATAGACTGGACTATAGACTATAGGCTAGACTATAGACTAGACTATAGTCCAGACGTAGACTAGACTTTAGTCCAGACTATAGACTAGGCAATAGCACAGACTGTGGACTAGATTATAGCAGATACTGTAGAGTATACTATAGTCCAATACGCTAGAGTTTACTATAGTCCAGACTGTTGACTAGACTATAGTCTACATTATAGACTAGACTATAGACGGGACTATAGTTAAGTTACTCTAAAGATCTGTGGTATGTTTAAATAAATATTTTTCATATAAAGCATTAGTAATGGAAGCGTATTCTAACCCCAAAGGTCAGTTCTTAGATTTAGTTTTGTAACGGTTTTCTTTTCTTTAAATAAGTGATGGTCCATGTTTTTTAACTTTAATTCCCATAGAATTTTGCATTTTTTTAAACATTTTTTAAGAAAACATTCCTTTAAATGTTGTCCTTTTTTCAATACTTTTTAAAGTTTAATAAATTTTTTGTTTTTATTAAACATAGATTGCAGTAACCTTTATCCCGTGCCTTTCATGTTTTTCTTATAATTTTCTTTAAAAATAAAACTTCAACTAATTTTTTAGTTTTCTTACAAATAATTTTTTACAAATAAAATTAAAAGAGTTAATGTGATCCATTTATTAAAACAAAAATAATAATTCACAATTTGAGTTGTATTTCAAGTTTTTATAATACAAACTGATGGTGAATTGTAAAAGAGTAAAAATATTTAAAATATAAAAGAAATTCTAATGAAAAGGTTTCACAACTTTACAATTTCAACTTATTCTATTGGTTTTTTAATTATTTTTGAAATTTTTTACTTAGAATCAAAATTTTCTAAAATACTTTATAATTTCTATTTTGAAGAAATTTTATTGTTAAATATTAAAAAAATTCTATTTATCAGTTGTGAAACCTAGAAGTATTAAAATTATTTATTATTTACTAAATATTGTGAAAAATTTAATTAAGAAAACCAAATTGAAAAAATTATATACATATATACACAACAATAAAAATCATTATA
>NW_023997240.1:0-24582 GCF_015586225.1 Lucilia sericata | reverse complement strand
TTTATAGTTTTCATGTTATAACAGTCGTTTATATATCTTTTATTGCATTATAGTTGCCATTTGTTTTGGTGTATAATTTATTGCATAATATTTTTAGAAAATTGCCAATTGGATAGATCGGTAGAATTATTTTCACAGCTTTAAAAAGGCGGTAATTTGAGGTTCCGATATGGTTGCAAATAACATTACAGTTTTCATGCTATGACGTCATTTATGCTTCATTTTAAGCATTATGATTGCACTTTAATATGGTATATAATTTGTAGCATAATGTGTGTTTTTACTAATTGGTGAATTTGATAGATCGGTAGAATTATTGTTCTATGTTTAATAAACGCGGTAATCTGAGGTTCCGATATGGCTGCAATTAACTTTGGCAGTTTTCGTGCTAGGACAGTCGTTTATGCACCATTTTAAAGCATTAAAATTGCCATTTGTTTTGGTATATAATTTATTGCATAATGTATTTTTAGAAAACGGCCAATTGATAAATCGGTAGAATTATTTTCCCAGGTTTAAAAAGGCGGTAATTTGAGGTTCCGATATGGTTGTGAATAACTTTGACAGTTTTCATGCTATTACAGTCATTTATGCATCATTTTAAAGCATTACAGTTGCACTTTGTTTTTGTGTATAATTTGTGGCATAATGAATTTTTACAAAAATTGGATAGATCGGTATATTTAGGTACAGGTTTAAAAATGCGGTAATTTAAGGCCCCGATATGGTTGCAAATAACTTTTATAGTTTTCATGTTATAACAGTCGTTTATACATCTTTTTATTGCATTTTAGTTGCCATTTTTTTGGTATATAGTTTATTGCATAATGTATTTTTAGAAGATGGCCAATTGGATAGATCGATAGAATTATTTTCCCAGGTTTAAAAAGGCGGTAATTTGAGGTTCCGATATGGTTGTGAATTACTTTGACAGTTTTCATGCTATGACAGTCATTTATGCATCAGTTTAGAGCATTATGATTGCACTTTAATTTGGTATATCATTTGTGGCATAATGTGTTCGTCTAAAAAATGGTCAATTTGATGGATCGGTAGAATTATTGTTCTATGTTTAAAAACGCGTTAATTTGAGGTTCCGATATGGTTGCAAATAACTTTGACAGTTTTCATGTTAGGGCGTTAGTTTACGCATCATTTTAAAGCATTACAGTTGCACTTTATTTTGGTGTATAATTTGTGGCATAATGAATTTTTACAAAAATTGGATAGAGCGGTATATTTATTGGTACAGATTCAAAAATGCGGTAATTTAAGGCTCCGATATGGTTGCAAATAACTTTTATAGTTTTCATGTTATAACAGTCGTTTATATATCTTTTTATTGCATTATAGTTGCCATTTGCTTTGGTCTATAATTTATTCCATAATATATTTTTGGAAAATGGCCAATTGGATAGATCGGTAGAATTATTTTCACAGCTTTAAAACGCGGTAGTTTGAGGTTCCGATATGGCTGCAAATAACATTGACAGTTTTCACGCTATGACAGTCATTTATGCATCATTTTAAAGCATTATGATTGCACTTTAATATGGTATATAATTTGCAGCATAATGTGTGTTTTTACAAATTGGTCAATTTGATAGATCGGTAGAATTATTGTTCTATATTAATAAAAGCAGTAATCTGAGGTTCCGATATGGTTGCAATTAACTTTGGCAGTTTTCGTGCTAGGACAGTCGTTTATGCACCATTTTAAAGCATTAAAATTGCCATTTGTTTTGGTATATAATTTATTGCATAATTTTTTTTAAGAAAATGGCCAATTGGATAGATCGATAGAATTTTTTCCCAGGTTTAAAAAGGGGTAATTTGAGGTTCCGATATGGTTGTGAATTACTTTGACAGTTTTCATGCTATGACAGTCATTTATGCATCAGTTTAGAGCATTATGATTGCACTTTAATTTGGTATATCATTTGTGGCATAATGTGCTCGTCTAAAAAATGGTCAATTTGATGGATCGGTAGAATTATTGTTCTATGTTTAAAAACGCGGTAATTTGAGGTTCCGATATGGTTGCAAATAACTTTGACAGTTTTCATGCTAGGGCAATAGTTTATGCATCATTTTAAAGCATTACAGTGCACTTTGTTTTTGTGTATAATTTGTGGCATAATGAATTTTTACAAAAGTTGGATAGATCGGTATATTTATTGGTACAGGTTTAAAAATGCGGTAATTCAAGGCTCCGATATGGTTGCAAATAACTTTTATAGTTTTCGTGTTATAACAATCGTTTATACATCTTTTTATTGCATTTTAGTTGCCATTTGTTTTGGTATATAATTTATTGCATAATGTATTTTTAGAAGATGGCCAATTGGATAGATCGATAGAATTATTTTCCCAGGTTTAAAAAGGCGGTAATTTGAGGTTCCGATATGGTTGTGAATTACTTTGACAGTTTTCATGCTAGGGCATTAGTTTACGCATCATTTTAAAGCATTACAGTTGCACTTTATTTTGGTGTATAATTTGTGGCATAATGAATTTTTACAAAAATTGGATAGATCGGTATATTTATTGGTACAGGTTCAAAAATGCGGTAATTTAAGGCTCCGATATGGTTGCAAATAACATGTTATAAGAGTCGTTTATATATCTTTTTATTGCATTATAGTTGCCATTTGCTTTGGTCTATAATTTATTCCATAATATATTTTTGGAAAATGGCCAATTGGATAGATCGGTAGAATTATTTTCACAGCTTTAAAAACGCGGTAGTTTGAGGTTCCGATATGGCTGAATAACATTGACAGTTTTCACGCTATGACAGTCATTTATGCATCATTTTAAAGCATTATGATTGCACTTTAATATGGTATATCATTTGTAGCATAATGTGTATTTTTACAAATTGGTCAATTTGATAGATCGGTAGAATTATTGTTCTATGTTTAATAAACGCAGTAGTAATATGAGGTTCCGATATGGTTGCAATTAACTTTGGCAGTTTTCGTGCTAGGACAGTCGTTTATGCACCATTTTAAAGCATTAAAATTGCCATTTGTTTTGGTATATAATTTATTGCATAATGTATTTTTAGAAAATGGCCAATTGGATAGATCGGTAGAATTATTTTCCCAGGTTTAAAAAGGCGGTAATTTGAGGTTCCGATATGGTTGTGAATAACTTTGACAGTTTTCATGCTATGACAGTCATTTATGCATCATTTTAAAGCATTATGATTGCACTTTAATTTGGTATATCATTTGTGGCACAATGTGTTCGTCTAAAAAATGGTCAATTTGAAGGATCGGTAGAATTATTGTTCTATGTTTAAAAACGCGGTAATTGAGGTTCCGATATGGTTGCAAATAACTTTGACAGTTTTCATGCTAGGGCAATAGTTTATGCATCATTTTAAAGCATTACAGTTGCACTTTATTTGGTGTATAATTTGTGGCATAATGAATTTTTACAAAAGTTGGATAGATCGGTATATTTATTGGTACAGGTTTAAAAATGCGGTAATTCAAGGCTCCGATATGGTTGCAAATAACTTTTATAGTTTTCATGTTATAACAGTCGTTTATATATCTTTTTATTGCATTATAGTTGCCATTTGTTTTGGTATATAATTTATTGCATAATATTTTTAGAAAATTGCCAATTGGATAGATCGGTAGAATTATTTTCACAGCTTTAAAAAGGCGGTAATTTGAGGTTCCGATATGGTTGCAAATAACATTGACAGTTTTCATGCTATGACAGTCATTTATGCATCATTTTAAAGCATTATGATTGCACTTTAATATGGTATATAATTTGTAGCATAATGTGTGTTTTTACAAATTGGTCAATTTGATAGATCGGTAGAATTATTGTTCTATGTTTAATAAAAGCAGTAATCTGAGGTTCCGATATGGTTGCAATTAACTTTGGCAGTTTTCGTGCTAGGACAGTCGTTTATGCACCATTTTAAAGCATTAAAATTGCCATTTGTTTTGGTAATAATTTATTGCATAATGTATTTTAAGAAAATGGCCAATTGGATAGATCGGGTGTAGAATTATTTTCCCAGGATTAAAAAGGCGGTAATTGAGGTTCCGATATGGTTGTGAATAACTTTGACAGTTTTCATGCTATGACAGTCATTTATGCATCAGTTTAGGCATTATGATTGCACTTTAATTTGGTATATCATTTGTGGCATAATGTGTTCGTCTAAAAAATGGTCAATTTGATCGGTGATTAGAATTATTGTTCTATGTTTAAAAACGCGGTAATTTGAGGTTCCGATATGTTGCAAATAACTTTGACAGTTTTCATGCTAGGGCAATAGTTTATGCATCATTTTAAAGCATTACAGTTGCACTTTATTTTGGTGTATAATTTGTGGCATAATGAATTTTTACAAAAGTTGGATAGATCGGTATTTATTGGTACAGGTTTAAAAATGCGGTAATTCAAGGCTCCGATATGGTTGCAAATAACTTTTATAGTTTTCATGTTATAACAGTCGTTTATATATCTTTTTATTGCATTATAGTTGCCATTTGTTTTGGTATATAATTTATTGCATAATGTATTTTTAGAAAACGGCCAATTGGATAATCGGTAGAATTTTTTTCCCAGGTTTAAAAAGGCGGTAATTTGAGGTTCCGATATGGTTGTGAATAACTTTGACAGTTTTCATGCTATGACAGTCATTTATGCATCATTTTAAAGCATTACAGTTGCACTTTGTTTTTGTGTATAATTTGTGGCATAATGAATTTTTACAAAAATTGGATAGATCGGTATATTTATTGGTACAGGTTTAAAAATGCGGTAATTTAAGGCCCCGATATGGTTGCAAATAACTTTTATAGTTTTCATGTTATAACAGTCGTTTATACATCTTTTTATTGCATTTTAGTTGCCATTTGTTTTGGTATAATTATTGCATAATGTATTTTTAGAAAATGGCCAATTGGATAGATCGGATAGAATTATTTTCCCAGTTTAAAAAGCGGTAATTTGAGGTTCCGATATGGTTGTGAATTACTTTGACAGTTTTCATGCTATGACAGTCATTTATGCATCAGTTTAGAGCATTATGATTGCACTTTAATTTGGTATATCATTGTGGCATAATGTGTTCGTCTAAAAAATGGTCAATTTGATGGATCGGTAGAATTTTTGTTCTATGTTTAAAACGCGGTAATTTGAGGTTCCGATATGGTTGCAAATAACTTTGACAGTTTTCATGCTAGGGCATTAGTTTACGCATCATTTTAAAGCATTACAGTTGCACTTTATTTTGGTGTATAAGTTGTGGCATAATGAATTTTTACAAAAATTGGATAGATCGGTATATTTATTGGTACAGGTTCAAAAATGCGGTAATTTAAGGCTCCGATATGGTTGCAAATAACTTTTATAGTTTTCATGTTAAACAGTCGTTTATATATCTTTTTATTGCATTATAGTTGCCATTTTGCTTTGGTATATAATTTATTCCATAATATATTTTTGGAAAAATGGCCAATTGGATAGATCGGTAGAATTATTTTCACAGCTTTAAAAACGCGGTAGTTTGAGGTTCCGATATGGCTGCAAATAACATTGACAGTTTTCACGCTATGACAGTCATTTATGCATCATTTAAAGCATTATGATTGCACTTTAATATGGTATATATTTGTAGCATAATGTGTATTTTTACAAATTGGTCAATTTGATAGATCGGTAGAATTATTGTTCTATGTTTAATAAACGCAGTAATATGAGGTTCCGATATGGTTGCAATTACTTTGGCAGTTTTCGTGCTAGGACAGTCGTTTATGCACCATTTTAAGCATTAAAATTGCCATTTGTTTTGGTATATAATTTATTGCATAATGTATTTTTAGAAAATGGCCCAATTGGATAGATCGGTAGAATTATTTTCCCAGGTTTAAAACGGCGGTAATTTGAGGTTCCGATATGGTTGTGAATAACTTTGACAGTTTTCATGCTATGACAGTCATTATGCATCATTTTAAAGCATTATGATTGCACTTTAATTTGGTATATCATTTGTGGCACAATGTGTTCGTCTAAAAATGGTCAATTTGAAGGATCGGTAGAATTATTGTTCTATGTTTAAAAACGCGGTAATTTGAGGTTCCGATATGGTTGCAAATAACTTTGACAGTTTTCATGCTAGGGCAATAGTTTATGCATCATTTTAAAGCATTACAGTTGCATTTTCTTTTGGTCTATAATTTGTGGCATAATGAATATTTACAAAAATTGGATAGATCGGTATATTTATTGGTACAGGTTTAAAAATGCGGTAATTCAAGGCTCCGATATGGTTGCAAATAACTTTTATAGTTTTCATGTTATAACAGTCGTTATATATCTTTTTATTGCATTATAGTTGCCATTTGTTTTGGTATATAATTTATTGCATAATATATTTTTAGAAAATGCCAATTGGATAGATCGGTAGAATTATTTTCACAGCTTTAAAAAGGCGGTAATTTGAGGTTCCGATATGGTTGCAAATAACATTGACAGTTTTCATGCTATGACAGTCATTTATGCATCATTTTAAAGCATTATGATTGCACTTTAATATGGTATATAATTTGTAGCATAATGTGTGTTTTTACAAATTGGTCAATTTGATAGATCGGTAGAATTATTGTTCTATGTTTAATAAAAGCAGTAATCTGAGGTTCCGATATGGTTGCAATTAACTTTGGCAGTTTTTCGTGCTAGGACAGTCGTTTATGCACCATTTTAAAGCATTAAAATTGCCATTTGTTTTGGTATATAATTTATTGCATAATGTATTTTAAGAAAATGGCCAATTGGATAGATCGGTAGAATTATTTTCCCAGGATTAAAAAGGCGGTAATTTGAGGTTCCGATATGGTTGTGAATAACTTTGACAGTTTTTCATGCTATGACAGTCATTTATGCATCAGTTTAGAGCATTATGATTGCACTTTCATTTGGTATATCATTTGTGGCATAATGTGTTCGTCTAAAAAATGGTCAATTTGATGGATCGGTAGAATTATTGTTCTATTGTTTAAAAACGCGGTAATTTGAGTTCCGATATGTTGCAAATAACTTTGACAGTTTTCATGCTAGGGCAATAGTTTATGCATCATTTTAAAGCATTACAGTTTGCACTTTATTTTGTGTATAATTTGTGGCATAATGAATTTTTACCAAAAGTTGGATAGATCGGTATCTTTATTGTACAGGTTTAAAAATGCGGTAATTCAAGGCTCCGATATGGTTGCAAATAACTTTTATAGTTTTCCATGTTATAACAGTCGTTTATATATCTTTTATTGCATTATAGTTGCCATTGTTTGGTATATAATTTATTGCATAATGTATTTTTAGAAAACGGCCAATTGGATAAATCGGTAGAATTGTTTTCCCAGGTTTAAAAAGGCGGTAATTTGAGGTTCCGATATGGTTGTGAATAACTTTGACGTTTTCATGCTATGACAGTCATTTATGCATCATTTTAAAGCATTACAGTTGCACTTTGTTTTTGTGTATAATTGGTGGCATAATGAATTTTTACAAAAATTGGATAGATCGGTATATTTATTGGTACAGGTTTAAAAATGCGGTAATTTAAGGCCCCCGATATGGTTGCAAATAACTTTTATAGTTTTCATGTTATAACAGTCGTTTATACATCTTTTTATTGCATTTTAGTTGCCATTTGTTTTGGTATATAATTTATTGCAAAATGTATTTTTAGAAAATGGCCAATTGGATAGATCGGTAGAATTATTTTCCACAGCTTTAAAAACGCGGTAGTTTGAGGTCCGATATGGTTGTGAATTGCTTTGACAGTTTTCATGCTATGACAGTCATTATGCATCAGTTAGAGCATTATGATTGCACTTTAATTTGGTATATCATCTGTGGCATAATGTGTTCGTCTAAAAATGGTCCATTTGATGGATCGGTAGAATTTTGTTCTATGTTTAAAAACGCGGTAATTTGAGGTTCCGATATGGTTGCAAATAACTTTGACAGTTTTCATGCTAAGGCATTAGTTTACGCATCATTTTAAAGCATTACAGTTGCACTTTATTTGGTGTATAATTTGTGGCATAATGAATTTTACAAAAATTGGATAGATCGGTATATTTATTGGTACAGGTTCAAAAATGCGGTAATTTAAGGCTCCGATATGGTTGCAAATAACTTTTATAGTTTTCATGTTATAACAGTCGTTTATATATCTTTTTATTGCATTATAGTTGCCATTTGCTTTGGTATATAATTATTCCATAATATATTTTTGGAAAATGGCCAATTGGATAGATCGGTAGAATTATTTTCAACAGCTTTAAAAACGCGGTAGTTTGAGGTTCCGATATGGCTGCAAATAACATTGACAGTTTTCACGCTATGACAGTCATTTATGCATCATTTTAAAGCATTATGATTGCACTTTAATATGGTATATCATTTGTAGCATAATGTGTATTTTTACAAATTGGTCAATTTGATAGATCGGTAGAATTATTGTTCTATGTTTAATAAACGCAGTAATATGAGGTTCCGATATGGTTGCAATTAACTTTGGCAGTTTTCGTGCTAGGACAGTCGTTTATGCACCATTTTAAAGCATTAAAATTGCCATTTGTTTTGGTATATAATTTATTGCATAATGTATTTTTAGAAAATGGCCAATTGGATAGATCGGTAGAATTATTTTCCCAGGTTTAAAAAGGCGGTAATTTGAGGTTCCGATATGGTTGTGAATAACTTTGACAGTTTTCATGCTATGACAGTCATTTATGCATCATTTTAAAGCATTATGATTGCACTTTAATTTGGTATATCATTTGTGGCACAATGTGTTCGTCTAAAAAATGGTCAATTTGAAGGATCGGTAGAATTATTGTTCTATGTTTAAAAAACGCGGTAATTTGAGGTTCCGATATGGTTGCAAATAACTTTGACAGTTTTCATGCTAGGGCAATAGTTTATGCATCATTTGAAAGCATTACAGTTGCATTTTCTTTTGGTCTATAATTTGTGGCATAATGAATATTTACAAAAATTGGATAGATCGGTATATTTATTGGTACAGGTTTAAAAATGCGGTAATTCAAGGCTCCGATATGGTTGCAAATAACTTTTATAGTTTTCATGTTATAACAGTCGTTTATATATCTTTTTATTGCATTATAGTTGCCATTTGTTTTGGTATATAATTTATTGCATAATATATTTTTAGAAAATTGCCAATTGGATAGATCGGTAGAATTATTTTCACAGCTTTAAAAAGGCGGTAATTTGAGGTTCCGATATGGTTGCAAATAACATTGACAGTTTTCATGCTATGACAGTCATTTATGCTTCATTTTAAAGCATTATGATTGCACTTTAATATGGTATAAATTTGTAGCATAATGTGTGTTTTTACTAATTGGTGAATTTGATAGATCGGTAGAATTATTGTTCTATGTTTAATAAACGCGGTAATCTGAGGTTCCGATATGGCTCCAATTAACTTTGGCAGTTTTCGTGCAGGACAGTCGTTTATGCACCATTTTAAAGCATTAAAATTGCCATTTGTTTTGGTATATAATTTATTGCATAATGTATTTTTAGAAAATGGCCAATTGGATAGATCGGTAGAATTATTTTCCCAGGTTTAAAAAGGCGGTAAATTGAGGTTCCGATATGGCTGTGAATAACTTTGACAATTTTCATGCTATGACAGTCATTTATGCATCATTTTAAAGCATTATGATTGCACTTAATATGGTATATAATTTGTAGCATAATGTGTGTTTTTACAAATTGGTCAATTTGATAGATCGGTAGAATTATTGTTCTATGTTTAATAAAAGCAGTAATCTGAGGTTCCGATATGGTTGCAATTAACTTTGGCAGTTTTCGTGCTAGGACAGTCGTTTATGCACCATTTTAAAGCATTAAAATTGCCATTTGTTTTGGTATATAATTTATTGCATAATGTATTTTAAGAAAATGGCCAATTGGATAGATCGGTAGAATTATTTTCCCAGGATTAAAAAGGCGGTAATTTGAGGTTCCGATATGGTTGTGAATAACTTTGACAGTTTTCATGCTATGACAGTCATTTATGCATCAGTTTAGAGCATTATGATTGCACTTTAATTTGGTATATCATTTGTGGCATAATGTGTTCGTCTAAAAAATGGTCAATTTGATGGATCGGTAGAATTATTGTTCTATGTTTAAAAACGCGGTAATTTGAGGTTCCGATATGTTGCAAATAACTTTGACAGTTTTCATGCTAGGGCAATAGTTTATGCATCATTTTAAAGCATTACAGTTTGCACTTTATTTTGGTGTATAATTTGTGGCATAATGAATTTTTACAAAAGTTGGATAGATCGGTATATTTATTGGTACAGGTTTAAAAATGCGGTAATTCAAGGCTCCGATATGGTTGCAAATAACTTTTATAGTTTTCATGTTATAACAGTCGTTTATATATCTTTTTATTGCATTATAGTTGCCATTTGTTTTGGTATATAATTTATTGCATAATGTATTTTTAGAAAACGGCCAATTGGATAAATCGGTAGAATTGTTTTCCCAGGTTTAAAAAGGGCGGTTAATTTGAGGTTCCGATATGGGTGTGATAACTTTGACAGTTTTCATGCTATGACAGTCATTTATGCATCATTTTAAAGCATTACAGTTGCACTTTGTTTTTGTGTATAATTTGTGGCATAATGAATTTTTACAAAAATTGGATAGATCGGTATATTTATTGGTACAGGTTTAAAAATGCGGTAATTTAAGGCCCCGATATGGTTGCAAATAACTTTTATAGTTTTCATGTTATAACAGTCGTTTATACATCTTTTATTGCATTTAGTTGCCATTTGTTTTGGTATATAATTTATTGCAAAATGTATTTTTAGAAAATGGCCAATTGGATAGATCGGTAGAATTATTTCACAGCTTTAAAACGCGGTAGTTTGAGGTTCCGATATGGTTGTGAATTGCTTTGACAGTTTTCATGCTATGACAGTCATTTATGCATCAGTTTAGAGCATTATGATTGCACTTTAATTTGGTATATCATTTGTGGCATAATGTGTTCGTCTAAAAAATGGTCAATTTGATGGATCGGTAGAATTTTGTTCTATGTTTAAAAACGCGGTAATTTGAGGTTCCGATATGGTTGCAAATAACTTTGACAGTTTTCATGCTAGGGCATTAGTTTACGCATCATTTTAAAGCATTACAGTTGCACTTTATTTTGGTGTATAATTTGTGGCATAATGAATTTTTACAAAAATTGGATAGATCGGTATATTTATTGGTACAGGTTCAAAAATGCGGTAATTTAAGGCTCCGATATGGTTGCAAATAACTTTTATAGTTTTCATGTTATAACAGTCGTTTATATATCTTTTTATTGCATTATAGTTGCCATTTGCTTTGGTATATAACTTATTCCATAATATATTTTTGGAAAATGGCCAATTGGATAGATCGGTAGAATTATTTTCACAGCTTTAAAAACGCGGTAGTTTGAGGTTCCGATATGGCTGCAAATAACATTGACAGTTTTCACGCTATGACAGTCATTTATGCATCATTTTAAAGCATTATGATTGCACTTTAATATGGTATATCATTTGTAGCATAATGTGTATTTTTAAAAATTGGTCAATTTGATAGATCGGTAGAATTATTGTTCTATGTTTAATAAACGCAGTAATCTGAGGTTCCGATATGGTTGCAATTAACTTTGGCAGTTTTCGTGCTAGGACAGTCGTTTATGCACCATTTTAAAGCATTAAAATTGCCATTTGTTTTGGTATATAATTTATTGCATAATGTATTTTTAGAAAATGGCCAATTGGATAGATCGGTAGAATTATTTTCCCAGGTTTAAAAAGGCGGTAATTTGAGGTTCCGATATGGTTGTGAATAACTTTGACAGTTTTCATGCTATGACAGTCATTTATGCATCATTTTAAAGCATTATGATTGCACTTTAATTTGGTATATCATTTGTGGCACAATGTGTTCGTCTAAAAAATGGTCAATTTGAAGGATCGGTAGAATTATTGTTCTATGTTTAAAAACGCGGTAATTTGAGGTTCCGATATGGTTGCAAATAACTTTGACAGTATTCATGCTAGGGCAATAGTTTATGCATCATTTTAAAGCATTACAGTTGCACTTTATTTTGGTGTATAATTTGTGGCATAATGAATTTTTACAAAAGTTGGACAGATCGGTATATTTATTGGTACAGGTTTAAAAATGCGGTAATTCAAGGCTCCGATATGGTTGCAAATAACTTTTATAGTTTTCATGTTATAACAGTCGTTTATATATCTTTTTATTGCATTATAGTTGCCATTTGTTTTGGTATATAATTTATTGCATAATATATTTTTAGAAAATTGCCAATTGGATAGATCGGTAGAATTATTTTCATAGCTTTAAAAAGGCGGTAATTTGAGGTTCCGATATGGTTGCAAATAACATTGACAGTTTTCATGCTATGACAGTCATTTATGCATCATCTTAAAGCATTATAATTGCACTCTAATATGGTATATAATTTGTAGCATAATGTGTGTTTTTACAAATTGGTCAATTGATAGATAGGTAGAATTATTGTTCTATGTTTAATAAAAGCAGTAATCTGAGGTTCCGATATGGTTGCAATTAACTTTGGCAGTTTTCGTGCTAGGACAGTCGTTTATGCACCATTTTAAAGCATTAAAATTGCCATTTGTTTTGGTATATAATTTATTGCATAATGTATTTTAAGAAAATGGCCAATTGGATAGATCGGTAGAATTATTTTCCAGGTTTAAAAAGGCGGTAATTTGAGGTTCCGATATGGTTGTGAATAACTTTGACAGTTTTCATGCTATGACAGTCATTTATGCATCATTTAAAGCATTATGAATTGCACTTTAATTTGGTATATCATTTGTGGCACAATGTGTTCGTCTAAAAAATGGTCAATTTGAAGGATCGGTAGAATTATTGTTCTATGTTTAAAAACGCGGTAATTTGAGGTTCCGATATGGTTGCAAATAACTTTGACAGTTTTCATGCTAGGGCAATAGTTTATGCATCATTTTAAAGCATTACAATTGCACTTTATTTTGGTGTATAATATAGTTGCCATTTGCTTTGGTATATATATTTATTCCATAATATATTTTGGAAAATGGCCAATTGGATAGATCGGTAGAATTATTTTCACAGCTTAAAAACGCGGTAGTTTGAGGTTCAGATATGGCTGCAAATAACATTGACAGTTTTCACGCTATGACAGTCATTTATGCATCATTTTAAAGCATTATGATTGCACTTTAATATGGTATATCATTTGTAGCATAATGTGTATTTTTACAAATTGGTCAATTTGAAAGATCGGTAGAATTATTGTTCTATGTTTAAAAACGCGGTAATTTGAGGTTCCGATATGGTTGCAAATAACTTTGACAGTTTTCATGCTAGGGCAATAGTTTATGCATCATTTTAAAGCATTACAGTTGCACTTATTTTGGTGTATAATTTGTGGCATAATGAATTTTTACAAAAGTTTGATAGATCGGTATATTTATTGGTACAGGTTTAAAAATGCGGTAATTGAAGGCTCCGATATGGTTGCAAATAACTTTTATAGTTTTCATGTTATAACAGTCGTTTATATATATTTTTATTGTATTATAGTTGTCATTTGTTTTGGTATATAATTTATTGCATAATATATTTTTAGAAAATTGCCAATTGGATAGATCGGTAGAATTATTTTCACAGCTTTAAAAAGGCGGTAATTTGAGGTTCCGATATGGTTGCAAATAACATTGACAGTTTTCATGCTAGGACAGTCGTTTATGCACCATTTTAAAGCATAAAAATTGCCATTTGTTTTGGTATATAATTTATTACATAATGTATTTTTAGAAAACGGCCAATTGGATAAATCGGTAGAATTATTTTCCCAGGTTTAAAAACGCGGTAATTTGAGGTTCCGATATGGTTGTGAATAACTTTGACAGTTTTCATGCTATGACAGTCATTTATGCATCAGTTTAGAGCATTATGATTGCACTTTAATTTGGCATATCATTTGTGCCATAATGTGTTCGTCTAAAAAATGGTCAATTTGATGGATCGGTAGAATTATTGTTCTATGTTTAAAAACGCGGTAATTTGAGGTTCCGATATGGTTGCAAATAACTTTGACAGTTTTCATGCTAGGGCAATAGTTTATGCATCATTTTAAAGCATTACAGTTGCACTTTATTTTGGTGTATAATCTAGTTGCCATTTGCTTGGTATATAATTTATTCCATAATATATTTTTGGAAAATGGCCAATTAGATAGATCGGTAGAATTATTTTCCCAGGTTAAAAAGGCGGTAGTTTGAGGTTCCGATATGGCTGCAAATAACATTGACAGTTTTTCACGCTATGACAGTCATTTATGCATCATTTTAAAGCATTATGATTGCACTTTAATATGGTATATCATTTGTAGCATAATGTGTATTTTTACAAATTAGTCAATTTGATAGATCGGTAGAATTATTGTTCTATGTTTAATAAAAGCAGTAATCTGAGGTTCCGATATGGTTGCAATTAACTTTGGCAGTTTTCGTGCTAGGACAGTCGTTTATGCACCATTTTAAAGCATTAAAATTGCCATTTGTTTTGGTATATAATTTATTGCATAATGTATTTTAAGAAAATGGCCAATTGGATAGATCGGTAGAATTATTTTCCCAGGTTTAAAAAGGCGGTAATTTGAGGTTCCGATATGGTTGTGAATAACTTTGACAGTTTTCATGCTATGACAGTCATTTATGCATCATTTTAAAGCATTATGATTGCACTTTAATTTGGTATATCATTTGTGGCACAATGTGTTCGTCTAAAAAATGGTCAATTTGAAGGATCGGTAGAATTATTGTTCTATGTTTAAAACGCGGTAATTTGAGGTTCCGATATGGTTGCAAATAACTTTGACAGTTTTCATGCTAGGGCAATAGTTTATGCATCATTTTAAAGCATTACAGTTGCACTTTATTTTGGTGTATAATTTGTGGCATAATGAATTTTTACAAAAGTTGGACAGATCGGTATATTTATTGGTACAGGTTTAAAAATGCGGTAATTCAAGGCTCCGATATGGTTGCAAATAACTTTTATAGTTTTCATGTTATAACAGTCGTTTATATATCTTTTATTGCATTATAGTTGCCATTTGTTTTGGTATATAATTTATTGCATAATATATTTTTAGAAAATGGCCAATTGGATAGATCGGTAGAATTATTTTCACAGCTTTAAAAAGGCGGTAATTTGAGGTTCCGATATGGTTGCAAATAACATTGACAGTTTTCATGCTATGACAGTCATTTATGCATTCATTTTAAAGCATTATGATTGCACTTTAATATGGTATATAATTTGTAGCATAATGTGTGTTTTTACTAATTGGTGAATTTGATAGATCGGTAGAATTATTGTTCTATGTTTAATAAACGCGGTAATCTGAGGTTCCGATATGGCTGCAATTAACTTTGGCAGTTTTCGTGCTAGGACAGTCGTTTATGCACCATTTTAAAGCATTAAAATTGCCATTTGTTTTTATATATATTTATTGCATAATGTATTTTAAGAAAATGGCCAATTGGATAGATCGGTAGAATTATTTTCCCAGGTTTAAAAAGGCGGTAATTTGAGGTTCCGATATGGTTGTGAATAACTTTGACAGTTTTATGCTATGACAGTCATTTATGCATCATTTTAGCATTAATTGCACTTTGTTTGGTATAATTTGTGGCATAATGTTTTTACAAAAATTGATAGATCGGTAGAATTATTGTTCTATGTTTAAAAAGCGGTAATTTAGGCCGATATGGTTTCAATAACTTTGACAGTTTTCGTGCTAGGACAGTTTTATGCACCATTTTAAAGCATTAAATTGCCATTTGTTTGGTATATAATTTATGCATAATGATTTTTACAAAAGTTGGATAGATCGGTAGATTATTTTCCCAGGTTTAAAAGCGGTAATTTGAGGTTCCGATATGGTTGTGAATTACTTTGACAGTTTTCATGCTATGACAGTCATTTATGCATCAGTTTAGAGCATTATGATTGCACTTTAATTTGGTATATCATTTCTGGGCATAATGTGTTCGTGCTAAAAAATGGTCAATTTGATGGATCGGTAGAATTATTGTTCTATGTTTAAAAACGCGGTAATTTGATGGTTCCGATATGGTTGCAAATAACTTTGACAGTTTTCATGCTAGGGCAATAGTTTATGCATCATTTTAGAGCATTTACAGTTGCACTTTATTTTGGTGTATAATTTGTGGCATAATGAATTTTTACAAAAAGTGGATAGATCGGTTATATTTATTGGTAAAGGTTTCAAAATGCGGTAATTTAAGGCTCCGATATGGTTGCAAATAACTTTTATAGTTTTCATGTTATAACAGTCGTTTATATATCTTTTTATTGCATTATAGTTGCCATTTGCTTTGGTATATAACTTATTCCATAATGTATTTTAGGAAAATGGCCAATTGGATAGATCGTAGAATTATTTTCACAGCTTTAAAAAACGCGGTAGTTTGAGGGTCCGATATGGCTGCAAATAACATTGACAGTTTTCACGCTATGACAGTCATTATGCACTCATTTTAAGCATTATGATTGCACTTTAATATGGTATTCATTTGTAGCATAATGGTTATTTTTACAAATTGGTCAATTTGATAGATCGTAGAATTATTGTTCTATGTTTAATAAAGCAGTAATCTGAGGTTCCGATATGTTGCAATTAACTTTGGCAGTTTTCGTGCTAGGACAGTCGTTTATGCACCATTTTAAGCATTAAAATTGCCATTTGTTTGGTATATATTTTGCATAATGTATTTTTAGAAATGGCCAATTGGATAGATCGGTGAATTATTTTCCAGGTTTAAAAAGGCGGTAATTTGAGGTTCCGATATGGTTGTGAATACTTTGACAGTTTTCATGCTATGCCCGTCATTTATGCATCATTTTAAAGCATTATGATTGCACTTTAATTGGTATATCATTTGTGCATAATGTGTTTTACAAAATTGGTCAATTTGAAGATCGGTAGAATTATTGTTCTATGTTTAAAACGCGGTAATTTGAGGTTCCGATATGGTTGCAATAACTTTGACAGTTTTCATGCTAGGGCAATAGTTTATGCATCATTTTAAAGCATTACAGTTGCACTTTATTTTGGTGTATAATTTTGGCATAATGAATTTTTACAAAAGTTGGATAGATCGGTATATTTATTGGTACAGGTTTAAAAATGCGGTAATTCAAGGCTCCGATATGGTTGCAAATAACTTTTATAGTTTTCATGTTATAACAGTCGTTTATATATCTTTTTATTGCATTATAGTTGCATTTGTTTTGGTATATAATTTATTGCATAATTATTTTTAGAAAATTGGCCAATTTGGATAGATCGGTAGAATTATTTTCACAGCTTTAAAAAGGCGGTAATTTGAGGTTCCGATATGGTTGCAAATAACATTGACAGTTTTCATGCTAGGACAGTCGTTTATGCACCATTTTAAAGCATAAATTGCCATTTGTTTTGGTATAATTTATACATAATGTATTTTTAGAAAACGGCCAATTGGATAATCGGTAGAATTATTTTCCCAGGTTTAAAAACGCGGTAATTTGAGGTTCCGATATGGTTGTGTAACTTTGACAGTTTTCATGCTATGACAGTCATTTATGCATCATTTAAGCATTATGATTGCACTTTAATTTGGTATCATTTGTGCATAATGTGTTCTCGTCTAAAAAATGGTCAATTTGATGTCGGTAGAATTATTGTTCTATGTTTAAAAACGCGGTAATTGAGGTTCCGATATGGTTGCAAATAACTTTGACAGTTTTCATGCTAGGCAATAGTTTATGCATCATTTTAAAGCATTACAGTTGCACTTTATTTTGGTGTAATATGTTGCCATTTGCTTGGTATAATTTTTCCATAATATTTTTGGAAAATGGCCAATTGATAGATCGGTAGAATTATTTTCCAGGTTTAAAAACGCGGTAATTTGAGGTTCCGATATGGTGCAAATAACATTTGACAGTTTTCACGCTATGACAGTCATTTATGCATCATTTTAAAGCATTATGATTGCACTTTAATTGGTATATCATTTGTAGCATAATGTGTTTTTTAAAAAATGTCAATTTGATAGATCGGTAGAATTATTGTTCTATGTTTAAAAACGCGTAATTGAGGTTCCGATATGGTTGCAATAACTTTGACAGTTTCATGCTAGGGCAATAGTTTATGCATCATTTTAAAGCATTACAGTTGCACTTTATTTTGGTGTATAATTTGTGGCATAATGAATTTTTACAAAAGTTGGACAGATCGGTATATTTATTGGTACAGGTTTAAAAATGCGGTAATTCAAGGCCCGATATGGTTGCAAATAACTTTATAGTTTCATGTTGTACAGTCGTTTATATATCTTTTTGCATTATAGTTGCCATTTGTTTTGGTATATATTTATTGCATAATATATTTTTAGAAAATGGCCAATTGGATAGATCGGTAGAATTATTTTCACAGCTTTAAAAAGGCGGTAATTTGAGGTTCCGATATGGTTGCAAATAACATTGACAGTTTTCATGCTATGACAGTCATTTATGCATCATTTTAAAGCATTATGATTGCACTTTAATATCGTATATCATTTGTAGCATAATGTGTATTTTTAAAAATTGGTCAATTTGATAGATCGGTAGAATTATTGTTCTATGTTTAATAAACGCAGTAATCTGAGGTTCCGATATGGTTGCAATTAACTTTGGCAGTTTTCGTGCTAGGACAGTCGTTTATGCACCATTTAAAGCATTAAAATTGCCATTTGTTTTGGTATATAATTTATTGCATAATGTATTTTTAGAAAATGGCCAATTGGATAGATCGGTAGAATTATTTTCCCAGGTTTAAAAAGGCGGTATTTGAGGTTCCGATATGGTTGTGAATAACTTTGACAGTTTTCATGCTATGACAGTCATTTATGCATCAGTTTAGAGCATTATGATTGCACTTTAATTTGGTATATCATTTGTGGCACAATGTGTTCGTCTAAAAAATGGTCAATTTGAATGGATCGGTAGAATTATTGTTCTATGTTTAAAAACGCGGTAATTTGAGGTTCCGATATGGTTGCAAATAACTTTGACAGTTTTCATGCTAGGGCAATAGTTTATGCATCATTTTAAAGCATTACAGTTGCACTTTATTTTGGTGTATAATTTGTGCATAATGAATTTTACAAAAGTTGGATAGATCGGTATATTTATTGGTACAGGTTAAAAATGCGGTAATTCAAGGCTCCGATATGGTTGCAAATAACTTTTATAGTTTTTCATGTTATAACAGTCGTTATATATCTTTTTATTGCATTATAGTTGCCATTTGGCTTTGGTATATAATTTATTGCCATAATGTATTTTTAGGAAAATGGCCAATTGGATAGATCGGTAGAATTATTTTCACAGCTTTAAAAACGGCGGTAATTTGAGGTTCCGATATGGTTGCAAATAACATTGACAGTTTTCATGCTATGACAGTCATTTATGCATCATTTTAAAGCATTATGATTGCACTTTAATATGGTATATAATTTGTAGCATAATGTGTGTTTTTACTAATTGGTGAATTTGATAGATCGGTAGAATTATTGTTCTATGTTAATAAACGCGGTAATCTGAGGTTCCGATATGGCTGCAATTAACTTTGGCAGTTTTCGTGCTAGGACAGTCGTTTATGCACCATTTTTAAAGCATTAAAATTGCCATTTGTTTTGGTATATAATTATTGCATAATGTATTTTTAGAAACGGCCAATTGGATAAATCGGTAGAATTATTTTCCCAGGTTTAAAACGCGGTAATTTGAGGTTCCGATATGGTTGTGAATAACTTTGGACAGTTTTCGATGCTATGACAAGTCATTTATGCATCATTTTAAAGCATTACAGTTGCACTTTGTTTTTGTGTATAATTTGTGGCATAATAAATTTTTACAAAAGTTGGATAGATCGGTATATTTATTGGTACAGGTTTAAAAATGCGGTAATTTAAGGCCCCGATATGGTTTCAATTAACTTTGGCAATTTTCGTGCTAGGACAGTCGTTTATGCACCATTTTAAAGCATTAAAATTGCCATTTGTTCTGGTATATAATTTATTGCATAATGTATTTTAAGAAAATGGCCATTTGGATAGATCGGTAGAATTATTTTCCCAGGTTTAAAAAGGCGGTAATTTGAGGTTCCGATATGGTTGTGAATTACTTTGACAGTTTTCATGCTATGACAGTCATTTATGCATCAGTTTAGAGCATTATGATTGCACTTTAATTTGGTATATCATTTCTGGCATAATGTGTTCGTGTAAAAAATGGTCAATTTGATGGATCGGTAGAATTATTGTTCTATGTTTAAAAACGCGGTAATTTGTGGTTCCGATATGGTTGCAAATAACTTTGACAGTTTTCATGCTAGGGCAATAGTTTATGCATCATTTTAGAGCATTACAGTTGCACTTTATTTTGGTGTATAATTTGTGGCATAATGAATTTTTACAAAAGTTGGATAGATCGGTATATTTTTGGTACAGGTTTAAAAATGCGGTAATTCAAGGCTCCGATATGGTTGCAAATAACTTTTATAGTTTTCATGTTATAACAGTCGTTTATATATCTTTTTATTGCATTATAGTTGCCATTTGTTCTGGTATATAATTTATTGCATAATGTATTTTAAGAAAATGGCCATTTGGATAGATCGGTAGAATTATTTTCCCAGGTTTAAAAAGGCGGTAATTTGAGGTTCCGATATGGTTGTGAATTACTTTGACAGTTTTCATGCTATGACAGTCATTTATGCTTCATTTTAAAGCATTATGATTGCACTTTAATATGGTATATATTTGTAGCATAATGTGTGTTTTTACTAATTGGTGAATTTGATAGATCGGTAGAATTATTTTCTATGTTTAATAAACGCAGTAATCTGAGGTTCCGATATGGCTGCAATTAACTTTGGCAGTTTTCGTGCTAGGACAGTCGTTTATACACCATTTTAAAGCATTAAAATTGCCATTTGTTTTGGTATATAATTTATTGCATAATGTATTTTTAGAAAACGGCCAATTGGATAAATCGGTAGAATTATTTTCCCAGGTTTAAAAAGGCGGTAATTTGAGGTTCCGATATGGTTGTGAATAACTTTGACAGTTTTCATGATATGACAGTCATTTATGCATCATTTTAAAGCATTACAGTTGCACTTTGTTTTTGTGTATAATTTGTGGCATAATGAATTTTTACAAAAATTGGATAGATCGGTATATTTATTGGTACAGGTTTAAAAATGCGGTAATTTAAGGTACCGATATGTTTGCTAATAACTTTTATAGTTTTCATGTTATAACAGTCGTTTATACATCTTTTTATTGCATTTTAGTTGCCATTTGTTTTGGTATATAATTTATTCCATAATATATTTTTGGAAAATGGTCAATTGGATAGATCGGTAGAATTATTTTCACAGCTTTAAAAACGCGGTAGTTTGAGGTTCCGATATGGCTGCAAATAACATTGACAGTTTTCACGCTATGAAAGTCATTTATGCATCATTTTAAAGCATTATGATTGCACTTTAATATGGTATATCATTTGTAGCATAATGTGTATTTTTACAAATTGGTCAATTTGATAGATCGGTAGAATTATTGTTCTATGTTTAATAAGCGCAGTAATCTGAGGTTCCGATATGGTTGCAATTAACTTTGGCAGTTTTCGTGCTAGGACAGTCGTTTATGCACCATTTTAAAGCATTAAAATTGCCATTTGTTTTGGTATATAATTTATTGCATAATGTATTTTTAGAAAATGGCCAATTGGATAGATCGGTAGAATTATTTTCCCAGGTTTAAAAAGGCGGTAATTTGAGGTTCCGATATGTTTGTGAATAACTTTGACAGTTTTCATGATATGACAGTCATTTATGCATCATTTTAAAGCATTATGATTGCACTTTAATTTGGTATATCATTTGTGGCATAATGTGTTCGTCTAAAAAATGGTCAATTTGATGGATCGGTAGAATTATTGTTCTATGTTTAAAAACGCGGTAATTTGAGGTTCCGATATGGTTGCAAATAACTTTGACAGTTTTCATGCTAGGGCAATAGTTTATGCATCATTTTAAAGCATTACAGTTGCACTTTATTTTGGTGTATAATTTGTGGCATAATGAATTTTTACAAAAGTTGGATAGATCGGTATATTTATTGGTACAGGTTTAAAAATGCGGTAATTCAAGGCTCCGATATGGTTGCAAATAACTTTTATAGTTTTCATGTTATAACAGTCGTTTATATATCTTTTATTGCATTATAGTTGCCATTTGTTTTGGTATATAATTTATTGCATAATATATTTTTAGAAAATTGCCAATTGGATAGATCGGTAGAATTATTTTCACAGCTTTAAAAAGGCGGTAATTTGAGGTTCCGATAGGGTTGCAAATAACATTGACAGTTTTCATGCTATGACAGTCATTTATGCATCATTTTAAAGCATTATGATTGCACTTTAATATGGTATATAATTTGTAGCATAATGTGTGTTTTTACAAATTGGTCAATTTGATAGATCGGTAGAATTATTGTTCTATGTTTAATAAAAGCAGTAATCTGAGGTTCCGATATGGTTGCAATTAACTTTGGCAATTTTCGTGCTAGGACAGTCGTTTATGCACCATTTTAAAGCATTAAAATTGCCATTTGTTCTGGTATATAATTTATTGCATAATGTATTTTAAGAAAATGGCCAATTGGATAGATCGGTAGAATTATTTTCCCAGGTTTAAAAAGGCGGTAATTTGAGGTTCCGATATGGTTGTGAATTACTTTGACAGTTTCATGCTATGACAGTCATTTATGCATCAGTTTAGAGCATTATGATTGCACTTTAATTTGGTATATCATTTGTGGCATAATGTGTTCGTCTAAAAAATGGTCAATTTGATGGATCGGTAGAATTATTGTTCTATGTTTAAAAACGCGGTAATTTGAGGTTCCGATATGGTTGCAAATAACTTTGACAGTTTTCATGCTAGGGCAATAGTTTATGCATCATTTTAAAGCATTACAGTTGCACTTTATTTTGGTGTATAATTTGTGGCATAATGAATTTTTACAAAAGTTGGATAGATCGGTATATTTATTGGTACAGGTTTAAAAATGCGGTAATTCAAGGCTCCGATATGGTTGCAAATAACTTTTATAGTTTTCATGTTATAACAGTCGTTTATATATCTTTTTATTGCATTATAGTTGCCATTTGTTTTGGTATATAATTTATTGCATAATATATTTTTAGAAAATTGCCAATTGGATAGATCGGTAGAATTATTTTCACAGCTTTAAAAAGGCGGTAATTTGAGGTTCCAATATGGTTGCAAATAACATTGACAGTTTTCATGCTATGACAGTCATTTATGCTTCATTTTAAAGCATTATGATTGCACTTTAATATGGTATATAATTTGTAGCATAATGTGTGTTTTTACTAATTGGTGAATTTGATAGATCGGTAGAATTATTGTTCTATGTTTAATAAACGCGGTAATCTGAGGTTCCGATATGGCTGCAATTAACTTTAGTTTTCGTGCTAGGACAGTCGTTTATGCACCATTTTAAAGCATTAAAATTGCCATTTGTTTTGGTATATAATTTATTGCATAATGTATTTTTAGAAAACGGCCAATTGGATAAATCGGTAGAATTATTTTCCCAGGTTTAAAAACGCGGTAATTTGAGGTTCCGATATGGTTGTGAATAACTTTGACAGTTTTCTTGATATGACAGTCATTTATACATCATTTTAAAGCATTACAGTTGCACTTTGTTTTTGTGTATAATTTGTGGCATAATGAATTTTTACAAAAATTGGATAGATCGGTATATTTATTGGTACAGGTTTAAAAATGCGGTAATTTAAGGCCCCGATATGTTTGCAAATAACTTTTATAGTTTTCATGTTATAACAGTCGTTTATACATCTTTTTATTGCATTTTAGTTGCCATTTGTTTTGGTATATAATTTATTCCATAATATATTTTTGGAAAATGGTCAATTGGATAGATCGGTAGAATTATTTTCACAGCTTTAAAAACGCGGTAGTTTGAGGTTCCGATATGGCTGCAAATAACATTGACAGTTTTCACGCTATGAAAGTCATTTATGCATCATTTTAAAGCATTATGATTGCACTTTAATATGGTATATCATTTGGAGCATAATGTGTATTTTTACAAATTGGTCAATTTGATAGATCGGTAGAATTATTGTTCTATGTTTAATAAGCGCAGTAATCTGAGGTTCCGATATGGTTGCAATTAACTTTGGCAGTTTTCGTGCTAGGACAGTCGTTTATGCACCGTTTTAAAGCATTTAAAAGGCGGTAATTTGAGGTTCCGATATGGTTGTGAATTACTTTGACAGTTT
>NW_023997239.1:15000-24517 GCF_015586225.1 Lucilia sericata | reverse complement strand
TATAGTCTAGTCTATAGTCTAGTCTATAGTCTAGTCTATAGTCTAGTCTATAGTCTAGTCTATAGTCTAGTCTATAGTCTAGTCTATAGTCTAGTCTATAGTCTAGTCTATAGTCTAGTCTATAGTCTAGTCTATAGTCTAGTCTATAGTCTAGTCTAGTCTAGTCTATAGTCTAGTCTAGTCTAGTCTATAGTCTAGTCTATAGTCTAGTCTATAGTCTAGTCTATAGTCTAGTCTATAGTCTAGTCTATAGTCTAGTCTATAGTCTAGTCTATAGTCTAGTCTATAGTCTAGTCTATAGTCTAGTCTATAGTCTAGTCTATAGTCTAGTCTATAGTCTAGTCTATAGTCTAGTCTATAGTCTAGTCTATAGTCTAGTCTATAGTCTAGTCTATAGTCTAGTCTATAGTCTAGTCTATAGTCTAGTCTATAGTCTAGTCTATAGTCTAGTCTATAGTCTAGTCTATAGTCTAGTCTATAGTCTAGTCTATAGTCTAGTCTATAGTCTAGTCTATAGTCTAGTCTATAGTCTAGTCTATAGTCTAGTCTATAGTCTAGTCTATAGTCTAGTCTATAGTCTAGTCTATAGTCTAGTCTATAGTCTAGTCTATCTAGTCTATAGTCTAGTCTATAGTCTAGTCTATAGTCTAGTCTATAGTCTAGTCTATAGTCTAGTCTATAGTCTAGTCTATAGTCTAGTCTATAGTCTAGTCTATAGTCTAGTCTATAGTCTAGTCTATAGTCTAGTCTATAGTCTAGTCTATAGTCTAGTCTATAGTCTAGTCTATAGTCTAGTCTATAGTCTAGTCTATAGTCTAGTCTATAGTCTAGTCTATAGTCTAGTCTATAGTCTAGTCTATAGTCTAGTCTATAGTCTAGTCTATAGTCTAGTCTATAGTCTAGTCTATAGTCTAGTCTATAGTCTAGTCTATAGTCTAGTCTATAGTCTAGTCTATAGTCTAGTCTATAGTCTAGTCTATAGTCTAGTCTATAGTCTAGTCTATAGTCTAGTCTATAGTCTAGTCTATAGTCTAGTCTATAGTCTAGTCTATAGTCTAGTCTAGTCTAGTCTATAGTCTAGTCTATAGTCTAGTCTATAGTCTAGTCTATAGTCTAGTCTATAGTCTAGTCTATAGTCTAGTCTATAGTCTAGTCTATAGTCTAGTCTATAGTCTAGTCTATAGTCTAGTCTATAGTCTAGTCTATAGTCTAGTCTATAGTCTAGTCTATAGTCTAGTCTATAGTCTAGTCTATAGTCTAGTCTATAGTCTAGTCTATAGTCTAGTCTATAGTCTAGTCTATAGTTGTTAGTAATAAGAATCATATTGGAAAATGCCTAAACAAAACTACCCTAATGTACATAATTCATGCAGTAATATAATAATAACTAATGATTTTTTGCATTGTGATATCTAAGATGTTTTTTTCACTTTATTTCGTAGCCTAGCAACAGAAAAACGTTTGCAAAAAGAATTTACTCATATTTCTTATGTACATATATTTTTGCATAATTAATAAATGAACATGTTTTGGTAAAAGAAGGGGACCCAATAAATCTTGAGACCTTTAACGAGAGAAAACACTTAATGCCTTAATAGTAGAAAATAAGAGAATTTTAAGTATTATTTTATTTATAAGATCGGAGTTAAATCGGAACAGAACTACTATTCACACTATTCTTTATTTAAAGCCTCTAAAGTGACAACTATTTTTAATTTGATTACGGGGGAGGGCTGCAATAGACTCGACTAACCCAAAAAAACCTAAACCTTAAAATAAAATATTTTTATTTGAAGGGATACCAAACCGCTTTCAAAACTAAAAGGTAAAATATGTAACAAAATGCGCAAACATTTAATACAAACAATTGGGTCAAAATTCTATTGTTCTACCTTAAATAGTAAATTACTACTTTTTATCACAAAAAACAATTTCATATTATTATTATTATTATTATTATTATTATTATAATTATTGTTCTCTGTAAGTAGCAATTGTTGTCATTATGTTAATTTAAAATGTTTTGTTTGCATTTTGTGTTTTTCAATCTTAACAAACATGTTTTCTAAAATTCTTTTCATAGAACAAAAATAAACTAAATTTTATTTCAGCCTTTAACTGTGCGGAATGAAATGCATTTTTTCTGTTTATTCATATTTTTTGTTTTGTTTTTTTTTTCAGAAAAAAATGGATGTTCCTAGAAATAAGAAACTGAACAGGTAAGTGAAATTGGTTTTATTAAGAATATTCAATATAAACTTAATTAAGTGCATGGGCGTTATTACTTAGTTTTATTTCTATGAACTCAAAAGAGTTGATTCGCATTAATGTGATACTTGATTTAGAACTTTCATGCTGAACAATTAAACCAAATAGGTCATTATTCGGTTAGGGATTAGAGCTTTAATATTTAAGATATATTTATATGATATTGTGTGGAAATAAATCTAAATTTAATAAAAATATTCTCATAAATAATTTCCCAAAATAAGATAACATTTCCAGTACGTAGGAACATGTATAGAGGATAATACCAAATAACTCGGATATATAGTCTAGTCTATAGTTTAGTCAATAGACCAGTCTATAGTCTAGCCAATATTGTAGTCTATAGTCTGGACTTTAGTCTAGTCTATACTTTCGTCTAGTCTATAGTATAGACTTCAGTCTAGTCTATAATCTGGACTTTAGTCTAGTCTATAGTCTAGCCTATAGTCTAGCCTACAGTCTAGTCTATAGTCTAGTCTATAATTGAGTCCATAGTCTAGCCTATAGTCTAGTATATAGTCTAGTCTATAGTCCAGTCAATAGTCTATTCTATAGTCTAGTCTATAGTCTATTCTATAGTCTATTCTATAGTCTATTCTATAGTCTATTCTATAGTCTATTCTATAGTCTATTCTATAGTCTATTCTATAGTCTATTCTATAGTTTATTCTATAGTCTAGTCTATAGTCTATTCTATAGTCTATTCTATAGTCTATTCTATAGTCTATTCTATAGTCTAGTCTATAGTCTATTCTATAGTCTAGTCTATAGTCTAGACTATAGTCTATTCTATAGTCTAGTCTATAGTCTAGTCTATAGTCTAGTCTATAGTCTATTCTATAGTCTAGTCTATAGTCTAGTCTATAGTCTAGTCTATAGTCTAGTCTATAGTCTAGTCTATAGTCTAGTCCATATTCTAGTCTATAGTCTAGTCTATAGTCTAGTCTATAGTCTAGTCTATAGTCTAGTCCATATTCTAGTCTATAGTCTAGTCTACAGCCTAGTCTATAGTCTAGTCTACAGCCTAGTCTATAGTCTAGTCTATAGTCTAGTCTACAGCCTAGTCTATAGTCTAGTCTATAGTCTAGTCTATAGTCTAGTCTATAGTCTAGTCTATAGTCTAGTCCATAGTCTAGTCCATAGTCTAGTCTATAGTCTAGTCTATAGTCTAGTCTATAGTCTAGTCTATAGTCTAGTCTATAGTCTAGTCCATAGTCTAGTCCATAGTCTAGTCTATAGTCTAGTCTATAGTCTAGTCTATAGTCTAGTCTATAGTCTAGTCTATAGTCTAGTCTATAGTCTAGTCTATAGTCTAGTATATAGTCTAGTCTATAGTCTAGTCTATAGTCTATAGTCTAGTCTATAGTCTAGTCTATAGTCTAGTCTATAGTCAAGTCTATAGTCTAGTCTATAGCCTAGTCTATAGTCTAGTCTATAGTCTAGTCTATAGTCTAGTCTATAGTCTAGTCTATAGTCTAGTCTAGTCTAGTCTATAGTCTAGTCTATAGTCTAGTCTATAGTCTAGTCTATAGTCTAGTCTATAGTCTAGTCTAAAGTCTAGTCTATAGTCTAGTCTATAGTTCTCTATAGTCTAGTCTATAGTCTAGTCTATAGTCTAGTCTATAGTCTAGTCTATAGTCTATAGTCTAGTCTATAGTCTAGTCTATAGTCTAGTCTATAGTCTAGTCTATAGTCTAGTCTATAGTCTAGTCTATAGTCTAGTCTAGTCTAGTCTATAGTCTAGTCTATAGTCTAGTCTATAGTCTAGTCTATAGTCTAGTCTATAGTCTAGTCTATAGTCTAGTCTATAGTCTAGTCTATAGTCTAGTCTATAGTCTAGTCTATAGTCTAGTATAGTCTAGTCTATAGTCTAGTCTATCGTCTAGTCTATAGTCTAGTCTATAGTCTAGTCTATAGTCTAGTCTATAGTCTAGTCTATAGTCTAGTCTATAGTCTAGTCTATAGTCTAGTTATAGTCTAGTCTATAGTCTAGTCTATAGTCTAGTCTATAGTCTAGTCTATAGTCTAGTCTATAGTCTAGTCTATAGTCTAGTCTATAGTCTAGTCTATAGTCTAGTCTAGTCTATAGTCTAGTCTATAGTCTAGTCTATAGTCTAGTCTATAGTCTAGTCTATAGTCTAGTCTATAGTCTAGTCTATAGTCTAGTCTATAGTCTAGTCTATAGTCTAGTCTATAGTCGTCTATAGTCTAGTCTATAGTCTAGTCTATAGTCTAGTCTATAGTCTAGTCTATAGTCTAGTCTATAGTCTAGTCTATAGTCTAGTCTATAGTCTAGTCTATAGTCTAGTCTATAGTCTAGTCTATAGTCTAGTCTATAGTCTAGTCTATAGTCTAGTCTATAGTCTAGTCTATAGTCTAGTCTATAGTCTAGTCTATAGTCTAGTCTATAGTCTAGTCTATAGTCTAGTCTACAGTCTAGTCTATAGTCTAGTCTAGTCTATAGTCTAGTCTATAGTCTAGTCTATAGTCTAGTCTATAGTCTAGTCTATAGTCTAGTCTATAGTCTAGTCTATAGTCTAGTCTATAGTCTAGTCTATAGTCTAGTCTATAGTCTAGTCTATAGTCTAGTCTATAGTCTAGTCTATAGTCTAGTCTATAGTCTAGTCTATAGTCTAGTCTATAGTCTAGTCTATAGTCTAGTCTATAGTCTAGTCTATAGTCTAGTCTATAGTCTAGTCTATAGTCTAGTCTATAGTCTAGTCTATAGTCTAGTCTATAGTCTAGCCTATAGTTTAGTCTATAGTCTAGTCTATAGTCTAGTCTATAGTCTAGTCTATAGTCTAGTCTATAGTATATAGTCTAGTCTATAGTCAACAATATAGTCTAGTTTATTGTCTAGTCAATGGTCTAGTCTATAGTCTAGTTAGAATTTAGTCTAGTATATAGTCTAGTTTATAGTCTAGTCTTTTGTCTAGTCAATGGTCTAGTCTATGGTCTAGTCTATGGTCTAGTCTGTGGTTTGGTCTATAGTCTAGTCTATAGTTCAGTCTATAGCCTAATCTATAGTCTCTTATATAGTCAAGTCCATAGTGGAGTCTATAGTCTAGTCTATGGTCTAGTTATAGTTTAGTCTATAGTCTATTCTACAGAATAGTATTTATAAAGTCCAATCTGAAATTCACTTTGAATTTACCGCAAGATTCTTCTAGAAAACAGTTTTTACATTTAATTAATATCATTTTTTTCTTGTTGCCTAGAGTTCATTTATTCCCCTAAACTACTGAAACTTTTAATTTCTAATAATGTTTCAATCGAAAGGTCAACTAATGCAAAGTAAAAAATTAACAAAGGCTTTAACAAGGAAGCCTTTGAAAAACTTAAAAATAAATGGAAAAATTTTCAAAACATATACAAATTTTCCATTAATTTCTATTTATAAAGAACAATTTCTAATAATAAATATTTCTATAAAGAAAATAAAGCCTACAGTACTTTATTTGGCAAATTATAATAAAAAAGGCTTAATTTTAATAATATAAAGAAAGAAAACTAAAATTTTTTCCAAACCTATAATTGCTATAGAGTGTTGCAATTAAGAAACAAAATTGATGTTTTCCCCAATTTGGCACATAACTACTTAGAACAGTATTTATTTCGATGTAAAATAATTTCTTTTGGTTATAAAATTTTCAAGCAAGTGCTAACCAAGGAAATATGAATATTTTTTTTTATTTTATCATAAAATGTTTTTTTAATCGAAGGCAATTAAAATATTTGTTGCAATAATTCATATAAAAAGGCAAAAATCTCTTTGGTAGAAAACGAACTATTATACAAAAAGTAGATTTACATATAATACAATAAGTGTATTTTATGTATCTTTCTCTAGCTTTCGACAGTTTTGTAATGTCCTGAGAAGTTTTTTTTCTACATTGTTTTGTCACATAGATATGTATATGTATGTACAGATGTTTGTATGTATGTATGTCATTTGAACTTTATGGCATTTTTCCGTTTGTCAGATTTGCTTAACAAAAGAAGAAGTTTCTTTGATAAAATCTGCAACAGATATTAGATGACTATTAACAGGGTAACACATAAATATGTACTTCAAATTTAACTAAGCGGCCAAAACTATATATATACATATGGATATGAAGATATATACTCACATATATCTCCTGGATCTAGGAACAAAAAATATTTTTTTTCAAAGGGTCTCAGTTCTCTACCAGCTATTGAAAATTCTTATCTCAGAACAATATTAAAACAAGTAAGAATTTATAGACGGGAATGGCCGACCATATGATACCCTACACCAGTGATTATGTTACAAATTTTGATTAATTTTTTAATAATAAGTATTTAAATTATTTTTTTTTACCTTAATTCGGAAATATTTTAACAATTTGTTGACAAAAAGGGATTTTCTAAAAGACGGCTTATATGGTGGCAGGGGATTAATATAGTCCTATCCTTATAAATTTTGGTAGAGGGATTTATGCCTATATCAGTTATTTATACATTATCGTTATATTAGAGTTTATAAGTGAATTTTGACCATTAAGTCATTTTCTGAAGGAGATTTAGTATGGGGGATAGGGTCAAATGAGCTCCGATCATTAGGAAAATCAGCAGTATAATTAAGACTTGTATAAAACTAAGTTTTGTCGATTTTTGGAATGATACAAGTACATTTAACATATTTATGAGCTCAAAAGCCCTATTCGGGGGTACGGTTTTATGGGGGCTATACGAAATAATGGATCGATTTTAACCAGTTTCAAAAGGCTTTGTCCTTGGTCGAAAGAAGTGTATGTGCTAATTTTCATCGAATTATCTTGAACATTGCTACCTGTAGAGTGCGCATGAGGTTTACATGGACACACAGACGGACAGACAGTGATTCTGAGCCGATATACTTTAAGGTGGGTGTAGAACCAATATTTTTGGGTGTTACAAACATCAGCACAAACGCATAATAGCCTCCCCACTATAGTGGTGTAGGATATAAAAATTGTCTGCAATCTTATCGAATTGGATCTCAAAAATTCCGTTATCTGTATTAGTTGAGGAATTCCATGTCCCTACAAACATTATCATCATCTAAAGACTCACCCCAGTGTATACCTGGACCTCAATTCCAAAATTTTACTTGGATACCGCTACTTGGATTCCGAAGGAACCTCAAACAACAGACCAGCCAGGACAAATCCTGCGGGCAACTGGGCCCCCGTTGTACCAGGTTATGCGGTGATCTGGTTAGACCCCATGTCAAATCATCCAAGGACTAGCCGGGGAGTTTATAGTCCCGGCAGACTAGAGGTACTGGTAGCACCTCTTTACCCCAGGATTGCAATACACCAAGATGAGGGTCTTTCATCAAACATATATATATATAAGTTTATCATTCCATTTTCGTATAAATATTTTGGATCCTTATAGACCCCAGATATCTTCGGGATCTTCAATAATTATGTTAGACATGCTTTCGAAAAGTTAAAATCAGCAAAATCCGTCCATAAATAACTAAAATATTCTATGGTTATGTTTATTTAATTTCGATAAGGGTAGAGAAGTCCATCGGGTAATTCTAGTCTTAAATAAATGTTTTATACGTTACAGACTTTCAAAGTCCATTCATATACCACAAATATACTACGTATTTCAATTTGAAAGAATAAGTTTTACACTTTAGTTTTCAAATCGAGTTCTGGAATAACTCCCCCCCTCCGGTTATGATGATTTAAATAGGAAACGATATTTTGAAAACAAATTTTAAAATATTTGAATGTCATTTTCATTGAAAAATTCGAGGAATATGTGCTTTTTTAAAACTCAATTCTTGTTATTTTCTAATGCAACAACCCAAAATAAAACAAGTAAGAAATTATAGTCGGGCGAGGCCGACCATATAATACCCTACACCTTTGACAAAAATATAATGTGATTTATTTGCCATAATAAAACATTTAAATTGAATTGTACCTTGCCGCAGATATACATACTTAAGCCGTTTATTGTTGAATAAAATTGTGGACATTTAAGTGAAATTTTGATGAGGGCTTTTCATAGGGGCTAGGATCATATGAGGACCTATTATTATGGAATTCGTGAGGGTCATCAAATCTTGTATAGAACTTGGTTTTGCAGCTTTTTGTCGAGATATGAGTATATTAAACATAATTATGAACTTAAAAGCCCTATTCGGCGGGTTCAGTTGTATGGGGGCTAGGTGAAATAATGGACCGATGTAAACCATTTTCAACAGGCTTCGTTTACGGTATCATAAAAGATCATGTGCCAAATTTCATTGAATTATCTCCGAAATTGCGACCGGTAGTTTGATTACAAAGTTTAAAAGCCCTATATGAAATAACGGACCGATGTTAACCATTTTCAATAGACTTTGTCTACGGTATCATAAAAGATCACGTGCCAAATTTCATTGAATTATCTCCAAAATTGCGACCTGTAGTTTGATTACAAGGTTTACAAGCCCTATTGGGGGGTTCAGTTGTATGGGGGCTAGGTGAAATAATGGAACGATCTTAATCATTTTCAATAGGCTTCGTCCCTGGGACAATAGAAGATCAGGTACCAAATTTCATTGAATTATCTTCAAAATTGCGACCTGTAGTCTGATTACAAGGACGGACATAGCTAAATCGACTCAGAAAATGATTCTGAGCCGATTGGTATACTTTAAGGTGGGTATAGGACCAATATTATTGTGCGTTACAAACATCAGCAAAAACACAATATACCCTACCCACTGAAGTGGTGTAGGGTATAATTAAACATTTTATCAACAAACGGTTCATTGAACCGCTTACCTATAGGGTCAAAGTTCAATATATTTATTTCACTCGTATTTTCCTGATTTTATTTTCCTTATAGGCGTTTGTGTATGTGTTTTTTGACTTTTCGCTCTCACAGGATGCTGCGCAATTTATTTATTTTACCTATAGGGTCAAAGTTTAATATATATAAAAATATTGAGATTTCGAGAAAATTGTAATAAATTATTATATATTTATTAGGAGGATTTTCATGTTCTTATATTTAAATTATTAAATAAAACTTTAGATCAATTTTATGTTTAAGGCACAAAAGGTTGACCTTTGACCTCTTTCAAGATAGGGGTCATATTTCTAGTTTGTAGAGAAATACCTGTTTAATAATATTCAAAATTAATTTTATAAAAAAAACTTAGTCGAAAGGGTATAAAAACTGGTCTGTAGTATAAAAAAGATATGAAAAGCGGGAAAGTATATATACGATAGGA
>NW_023997239.1:0-10000 GCF_015586225.1 Lucilia sericata | reverse complement strand
TACAAGCCGGATAGAAAGTCCTGATGCTCCCACAATAATAAATAGGCGAGACATTGACATAGACATACATACTGAATTTTAATATACATACACATCAATAATTCATTTGACAAACTTTACAAATTTTTTATAATTTTTCACTTGATTTTGTAGTAAAATAATGGATTTATTCTTTAATCTTTTTGTTTTTTTTTCTTGTTTAAATTTAAGTTGTTGTTTAAGAAATGAACTTCAAATGTATACTAAATTTTAAGTACTAGTAGAATAGAGGTCAACGTACATATTTACATAATTTGTATTTTGTAAATAAATAAAAATGGTTTTTTATTTTCAATTGAAAAGTGTATTGTTTTGTATCTTTAGTAATTTAAAAGTTTATACATACACATGTATTTGTTGTGCTTAATTAGTGCAAAAGAACTACAAGTTTATTGTCAGTATATGGTAGAAATAATAAAGAAATTAAAAAAATGTATGTATGTATATTAAAACTAAATTTGAACTAGAACTGAAGCACAAATGAACTAGAACTAAACTAGAACAGAACTAGAACTGAACTAGAATTGAACTAGAACTGAACTAGAACTGAACTAGAACTGAACTAGAACTGAACTAGAACTGAACTAGAACTGAACTAGAACTGAACTAGAACTGAACTAGAACTTAACTAGAACTGAACTAGAACTGAACTAGAACTGAACTAGAACTGAACTAGAACTGAACTAGAACTGAACTAGAACTGAACTAGAACTGAACTAAACTGAACTAGAACTGAACTAGAACTGAACTAGAACTGAACTAGAACTGAACTAGAACTGAACTAGAACTGAACTAGAACTGAACTAGAACTGAACTAGAACTGAATAGAACTGAACTAGAACTGAACTAGAACTGAACTAGAACTGAACTAGAACTGAACTAGAACTGAACTAGAACTGAACTAGAATTGAACTAGAACTGAACTAGAACTGAACTAGAACTGAACTAGAACTGAACTAGAACGGAACTAGAACTGAACTAGAACTGAACTAGAACTGAACTAGAACGGAACTAGAACTGAACTAGAACGGAACTAGAACTGAACTAGAACTGAACTAGAACTGAACTAGAACTGAACTAGAACTGAACTAGAACTGAACTAGAACTGAACTAGAACTGAACTAGAACTGAACTAGAACTGAACTAGAACTGAACTAGAACTGAACTAGAACTGAACTAGAACTGAACTAGAACTGAACTAGAACTGAACTAGAACTGAACTAGAACTGAACTAGAACTGAACTAGAACTGAACTGAACTAGAACTGAACTAGAACTGAACTGAACTAGAACTGAACTAGAACTGAACTAGAACTGAACTAGAACTGAACTAGAACTGAACTAGAATGAACTAGAACTGAACTAGAACTGAACTAGAACTGAACTAGAACTGAACTAGAACTGAACTAGAACTGAACTAGAACTGAACTAGAACTGAACTAGAACTGAACTAGAACTGAACTAGAACTGAACTAGAACTGAACTAGAACTGAACTAGAACTGAACTAGAACTGAACTAGAACTGAACTAGAACTGAACTAGAACTGAACTAGAACTGAACTAGAACTGAACTAGAACTGAACTAGAACTGAACTAGAACTGAACTAGAACTGAACTAGAACTGAACTAGAACTGAACTAGAACTGAACTAGAACTGAACTAGAACTGAACTAGAACTGAACTAGAACTGAACTAGAACTGAACTAGAACTGAACTAGAACTGAACTAGAACTGAACTAGAACTGAACTAGAACTGAACTAGAACTGAACTAGAACTGAACTAGAACTGAACTAGAACTGAACTAGAACTGAACTAGAACTGAACTAGAACTGAACTAGAACTGAACTAGAACTGAACTAGAACTGAACTAACTGAACTAGAACTGAACTAGAACTGAACTAGAACTGACTAGAACTGAACTAGAACTGACTAGAACTGAACTAGAACTGAACTAGAACTGAACTAGAACTGAACTAGAACTGAACTAGAACTGAACTAGAACTGAACTAGAACTGAACTAGAACTGAACTAGAACTGAACTAGAACTGAACTAGAACTGAACTAGAACTGAACTAGACTGAACTAGAACTGAACTAGAACTGAACTAGAACTGAACTAGAACTGAACTAGAAACTAGAACTAGACTGAACTAGAACTGAACTAGAAACTGAACTAGAACTTGAACTAGAACTGAACTAGAACTGAACTAGAACGGAACTAGACACGGAACTAGAACTGAACTAGAACTGAACTAGAACTGAACTAGAACTGAACTAGAACTGAACTAGAACTGAACTAGAACTGAACTAGAACTGAACTAGAAATGAACTAGAACTGAACTAGAATGAACTAGAACTGAACTAGAACTGAACTAGAATGAACTAGAACTGAACTAGAACTGAACTAGAACTGAACTAGAACTGAACTAGAACTGAACTAGAACTGAACTAGAACTGAACTAACTAGAACTGAACTAGAACTGAACTAGAACTGAACTAGAACTGAACTAGAACTGAACTAGAACTGAACTAGAATTGAACTAGAATTGAACTAGAACTGAACTAGAATTGAACTAGAACTGAACTAGAACTGAACTAGAACTGAACTAGAACTGAACTAGAACTAGAACTGAACTAAAATATTAAAGGTATTCCTTCTCTTTCTCTAGACAATTTCGTTTAAAGTATAAAACTTTCAAAAATGTCTATAATTAAACCTTAATTAAATTACATTCTATTTTTGAACAAACATTTCATTTAGAACTTTTAACTAAAAATGTTCCTTTATTGAGAGATAAATACATACTTTGTTCTTTATTTATTATATTTCCTAAATTTTTGCTATTTAAGCTGCTATTGAAAAAAACTAGAACAATTTTCCCATAATTTTTTTCTCTTTTTTAAATTCACATTTGCTTAAACTTTTTATTTTGTTTTTCTACCAAAAAATAAATAATAAAAATTTAAGGTTAGAAAATTTTCAGTTTGTTTTACTAGCGGAAGTTAACTTGTTGAACTAGTAATATGTTTGAATTTGTTTGGAAACCCCCAGCAAAGAATTTAAAAATTATAAAATGAATATTTTTTTCTACTTAAAATGCAAAGATTTTTAACAAATTATATTTTCTATAAGCAAAACTCCGTATAGAAGTATTACTTTCATTTTATTTCATGGTAGTTCTTTTACTGCTGGGCTGTTAAAATTATTCATTTTTTACCATCTTTATACCCTAAACTACTTTATGGGAAGTGTATATTCAGTTTGTGCTGATATGTGTAACGCACAAAATATTGATCCTATGTCCTACTTTACGAATACTAATCGACTTAGAATTACTTTCTTAGTCGATTTAGGTAAGTCTGTTCGACCATGTCCAAGTTAATTGAATGAATTGGTTAAAAGCGGTCCGTTATGTCACCAGGCCCCCTACAAGTAAATACCACCGAGCTCATAATTTGTTAAATATATAAAGGAACACAAATAAGTTATATGCAAGCCTTCATAAATCGGCCGAATTTCGTAATGATCGGTACTCATTTGGACCCAAGCCCCCATTTCAGAAATTTCCAATTGTATTTCAACATTTTCTATTCTGAAATAAATGCTCTAAATACAGAATTTTCCAACTGTATTTCAGAACTTAAACGTTTTATCTCAGAAATCTCAATGTGTATTTTAGAAATTTTACAATAAAAATTTCAGAATTGCAAGTGGAAAGTTAGTAATTTAGTTAGTTAGTTAGTAGTTAGTTAGTAGTTAGTTAGTTAGTTAGTTAGTATGTTAGTTAGTTAGTTAGTTAGTTAGTTAGTTAGTTAGTTAGTTAGTTAGTTAGTTAGTTAGTTAGTTCAGTAGTTAGTTAGTTAGTTAGTAGTTAGAGTTAGTTAGTTGTTAGTTAGTAGTAGTTAGTAGTTAGTTAGTAGTTAGTTAGTTAGTTAGTTAGTTAGTAGTTAGTTAGTTAGTAGTAGTTAGTTAGTTAGTTAGTTAGTTAGTTAGTAGTTAGTTAGTTAGTTAGTTAGTTAGTTAGTTAGTAGTTAGTTAGTTAGTTAGTTAGTTAGTTAGTTAGTTAGTTAGTTAGTTAGTTAGTTAGTTAGTTAGTTAGTTAGTTAGTAGTTAGTTAGTTAGTTAGTTAGTTAGTAGTTAGTTAGTTAGTTAGTTAGTAGTTAGTTAGTTAGTTAGTTAGTTAGTTAGTTAGTTAGTTAGTTGTTAGTTAGTTAGTTAGTTAGTAGTTAGTTAGTTAGTTAGTTAGTTAGTTAGTTAGTTAGTTAGTTAGTTAGTTAGTTAGTTAGTTAGTTAGTAGTTAGTTAGTTAGTTAGTAGTTAGTTAGTTAGTTAGTTAGTAGTTAGTTAGTAGTTAGTTAGTTAGTTAGTTAGTTAGTAGTTAGTTAGTTAGTTAGTTAGTGTTAGTTAGTTAGTTAGTTAGTTAGTTAGTTAGTTAGTTAGTTAGTTAGTTAGTTAGTTAGTTAGTTAGTTAGTTAGTTAGTTAGTTAGTTAGTTAGTTAGTTAGTTAGTAGTTAGTAGTTAGTTAGTTAGTTAGTTAGTAGTTAGTTAGTAGTTAGTATTAGTTAGTTAGTTAGTAGTTAGTTAGTTAGTTAGTTAGTTAGTTAGTAGTTAGTAGTTAGTTAGTTAGTTAGTTAGTTAGTAGTTAGTTAGTTAGTTAGTTAGTTAGTTAGTTAGTTAGTTAGTTAGTTAGTTAGGTTAGTTAGTTAGTTAGTTAGTTAGGTTAGTTAGTTAGTTAGTTAGTTAGTTAGTTAGTTAGTTAGTTAGTTAGTTAGTTAGTTAGTTAGTTAGTTAGTAGTTAGTTAGTTAGTTAGTTAGTTAGTTAGTTAGTTAGTAGTTAGTTAGTTAGTTAGTTAGTTAGTTAGTTAGTTAGTTAGTTAGTTAGTTAGTTATTCTTATATAGAATTCTGTACTAATAAATTTTCTCTAAAATAAATATGTTTGTGCAATAAAATGCATTATAACCTCAAATATAAATTCTAAACAATAAATAAAAACCACAAAATGTTACTTCAAAATTTAGAGGCTCACAAAAATATTTTAATAAAAATTTTCTCACAAAACACATGCCTTGCGGCAATAATGTCAAGCATACACATTTTAATTACATTTATGACAAACTCACCCACTCACTCTTTAACATATTTGCAAGTAATTAACATCCTTTGAACGAATAAAACACAAAAATATGACATATAAATTAATAAACTAATTATTTTTTGAGGCAAATTTTATAACATAAGCGCTAAACATTTTATTGCACTAAATAGTTTTTACACTCATAAGGAAATTTTTGGTAATTTTTGAGGGAATAAGAGAGGATATAATAAAATGTTATAAATTTTTAAACATAACGTGTATTGTACATTAGGGTGGTCTCGTTATATGGACAACAGAATATTGAACATAAAATTAAACATAAACGATATAGAGTAATGAAAAGGCTAAACAATTTTGACGTTTTTGTCTTATGTTCCAAGAAAACACGTGTGTCAACTTTCCATCATCATCGATATTACTTATATTTCAACAGATAGCTAGACAGACATTCGCATGTTCTGTCGGAAAAGTAAAACAAAGTTTTCTTTTGTCCAAAATATTCTTTTTCAATATGATTGTTAGAAAAATTGGGGGAAAATCTTTTACATAAATAAGTAAATGTATTATTTATTTTCATCTTTTTTATTTCGTATAATAAAAAACGAAGATTTTTTGTACATACATTTATCTTTATATAAAATAAAAGATAAGCTCTTTAAAAGTGTATCAACTTTAAGTTGAAGTTTATTTTTTTTTTCGTTTTTCCAAATGTTTATCTAATACTTTACTGTATAAATTAGTTTTAAAGATTAATCTAATAGCCAATATTTGTTATTTGTAGTTTCTTTAGTTGTTTGTAGCAAATCAATAAATTGTCAAAATCTGTTATTTTTTCTCGTGCTTAACTAACAATGTATAGTTTGTCATTGTTTGTTTTTTAATACTCAAGGCATTTTACCTTGAATTTATTTAGTTTAGTTTCTAAAATAAACTAAAACTACCACCATACAAAATCAATTGTATTGAGGCAAAAATAAAAGTGGCCAACAGTAAATTAATCAGTTTTTCCTCTTATAAAGGACTATTCAACAATGGATTACATGCCCCATAATCATCTTAAATGTTAGAAAAATATGTATTCATTATATGTAGGTAAACATTGACATTGACTATATAGAAGATTTATAAAAACATTAACTATTCAATTACGTTGTAGATTTCTAGTTCTATTCTAGTTCTGTTCTAGTTCTGTCTAGTTCTGTTCTAGTTCTGTTCTAGTTCTTTCTAGTTCTGTTCTAGTTCTGTTCTAGTTCTGTTCTAGTTCTGTTCTAGTTCTGTTCTAGTTCTGTTCTAGTTCTGTTCTAGTTCTGTTTTAGTTCTGTTTTAGTTCTGTTCTAGTTCTGTTCTAGTTCTGTTCTAGTTCTGTTCTAGTTCTGTTCTAGTTCTGTTCTAGTTCTGTTCTAGTTCTGTTCTAGTTCTGTTCTAGTTATGTTCTAGTACTGTTCTAGTTCTGTTCTAGTTCTGTTCTAGTTCTGTTCTAGTTCTGTTCTAGTTCTGTTCTAGTTCTGTTCTAGTTCTGTTCTAGTTCTGTTCTAGTTCTGTTCTAGTTCTGTTCTAGTTCTGTTCTAGTTCTGTTCTAGTTCTGTTCTAGTTCTGTTCTAGTCTGTTCTAGTTCTGTTCTAGTTCTGTTCTAGTTCTGTTCTAGTTCTGTTCTAGTTCTGTTCTAGTTCTGTTCTAGTTCTGTTCTAGTTCTGTTCTAGTTCTGTTTCTAGTTCTGTTCTGTTATAGTTCTGTCTAGTTCTGTTCTAGTTCTGTTCTAGTTCTGTTCTAGTTCTGTTCTAGTTCTGTTCTAATTCTGTTCTAGTTCTGTTCTAGTTCTTCTAGTTCTGTTCTAGTTCTGTTCTAGTTCTGTTCTAGTTCTGTTCTAGTTCTGTTCTAGTTCTGTTCTAGTTCTGTTCTAGTTCTGTTCTAGTTCTGTTCTAGTTCTGTTCTAGTTCTGTTCTAGTTCTGTTCTAGTTCTGTTCTAGTTCGTTTTAGTTATGTTCTAGTTCTGTTCTAGTTCTGTTCTAGTTCTGTTCTAGTTCTGTTCTAGTTCTGTTAGTATCTGTTCTAGTTCTGTTCTAGTTCTGTTCTAGTTCTGTTCTAGTTCTGTTCTAGTTCTATTCTAGTTTTGTTCTAGTTCTGTTCTAGTTCTGTTCTAGTTCTGTTCTAGTTCTGTTCTAGTTCTGTTCTAGTTCTGTTCTAGTTCTGTTCTAGTTCTGTTCTAGTTCTGTTCTAGTTCTGTTCTAGTTCTGTTAGTTCTGTCCTAGTTCTGTTCTAGTTCTGTTCTAGTTTTTCTAGTTCTGCTGTAGTTCTGTTCTAGTTCTGTTCTATTTCTGTTCTAATTCTCTTCTAATCCTATTCTAATTCTCTTCTACTTCTGCTCTAGTTCTGTTCCAATTCTATTTTACTTCCGTTCTATTTTAGATCTGCTCAAGTTATTTTCTAGTTCGGTTCCAATTCTAGTCTTTCAATATTAATTCATAAATTAAGTAAATATTAGGATTTTTAAGTTGTTATGTTATTAAACTTCCCATCCCTGTAACAGATGGTTTAATAAACGTTTTTTGTTTGCCTACTTTGGTAGAATTTAGGTTGAGTGTTTATGTCAACAAATGTTGGAATCACTCAACATTGTCGTGTTTGTGTTGAAAAATCCTTTTTAACGCTCAATAACTTTTAAAAGAATTAAAAGAAGAAATGATTTAATTCGAGTTAAAGAATTTGAATTAATTTTTATGAATTATTATGACTGTTCAAAACAAAAAGAAAATAAGTATGCTGGTGACATTGATAATAAAGATGTATTTGATGTTTTGTGTTCGAGATTGAGGTACAAAACAAGGTGCCTACTTGGGAAACGTATTATATCGTTTTATGAATCATAATGAAATTCATAATTTAATTGGTCATTTGTTAAAACTTTAGTAATCTTTTTTAGTGCAATATGTATAAAGCTATTGTACTATTAACATAAGAGTTCTTGATATATCTATTTTTATCTCAACTGTTTTGATTTGATAACAAAAATTAAATATTTTAGGCTAAAAAATTTCATAACTTTCATTTCTCTCATAATTTATTCAGTTTATGTTAAACTTTGGGATAACTTAAAATGAAAAAAAAAAAGTAAATTACTTTTACATATTTAATAATTTTAAAATAACATATGTATTGCATGTTATGAAATGAAGCCACTGGTGTACCCTATATCTAATACATTTATCAAATTAAATTAATAAAATAGTACATAAATAATAAAATAGTACATTGTACTTCAGTTTGTTTAGTCCCAGTTCAGTTCTAAATCAGTTCAGTTCAGTTCTAGTTCAGTTCTAGTTCAGTTCTAGTTCAGTTCTAGTTCAGTTCTAGTTCAGTTCTAGTTCAGTTCTAGTTCAGTTCTAGTTCAGTTCTAGTTCAGTTCTAGTTCAGTTCTAGTTCAGTTCTAGTTCAGTTCTAGTTCAGTTCTAGTTCAGTTCTAGTTCAGTTCTAGTTCAGTTTAGTTCAGTTCTAGTTCAGTTCTAGTCAGTTCTAGTTCAGTTCTAGTTCAGTTCTAGTTCAGTTCTAGTTCAGTTCTAGTTCAGTTCTAGTTCAGTTCTAGTTCAGTTCTAGTTCAGTTCTAGTTCAGTTCTAGTTCAGTTCTAGTTCAGTTCTAGTTCAGTTCTAGTTCAGTTCTAGTTCAGTTCTAGTTCAGTTCTAGTTCAGTTCTAGTTCAGTTCTAGTTCAGTTCTAGTTCAGTTCTAGTTCAGTTCTAGTTCAGTTCTAGTTCAGTTCTAGTTCAGTTCTAGTTCAGTTCTAGTTCAGTTCTAGTTCAGTTCTAGTTCAGTTCTAGTTCAGTTCTAGTTCAGTTCTAGTTCAGTTCTAGTTCAGTTCTAGTTCAGTTCTAGTTCAGTTCTAGTTCAGTTCTAGTTCAGTTCTAGTTCAGTTCTAGTTCAGTTCTAGTTCAGTTCTAGTTCAGTTCTAGTTCAGTTCTAGTTCAGTTCTAGTTCAGTTCTAGTTCAGTTCTAGTTCAGTTCTAGTTCAGTTCTAGTTCAGTTCTAGTTCAGTTCTAGTTCAGTTCTAGTTCAGTTATAGTTCAGTTCTAGTTCAGTTCTAGTTCAGTTCTAGTTCAGTTCTAGTTCAGTTCTAGTTCAGTTCTAGTTCAGTTCTAGTTCAGTTCTAGTTCAGTTCTAGTTCAGTTCTAGTTCAGTTCTAGTTCAGTTCTAGTTCAGTTCTAGTTCAGTTCTAGTTCAGTTCTAGTTCAGTTCTAGTTCAGTTCTAGTTCAGTTCTAATTCAGTTCTAGTTCAGTTCTAGTTCAGTTCTAGTTCAGTTCTAGTTCAGTTCTAGTTCAGTTCTAGTTCAGTTCTAGTTCAGTTCTAGTTCAGTTCTAATTCAGTTCTAGTTCAGTTCTAGTTCAGTTCTAGTTCAGTTCTAGTTCAGTTCTAGTTCAGTTCTAGTTCAGTTCTAGTTCAGTTCTAGTTCAGTTCTAGTTCAGTTCTAGTTCAGTTCTAGTTCAGTTCTAGTTCAGTTCTAGTTCAGTTCTAGTTCAGTTCTAGTTCAGTTCTAGTTCAGTTCTAGTTCAGTTCTAGTTCAGTTCTAGTTCAGTTCTAGTTCAGTTCTAGTTCAGTTCTAGTTCAGTTCTAGTTCAGTTCTAGTTCAGTTCTAGTTCAGTTCTAGTTCAGTTCTAGTTCAGTTCTAGTTCAGTTCTAGTTCAGTTCTAGTTCAGTTCTAGTTCAGTTCTAGTTCAGTTCTAGTCCAGTTCTAGTTCAGTTCTAGTTCAGTTCTAGTTCAGTTCTAGTTCAGTTCTAGTTCAGTTCTAGTTCAGTTCTATTCAGTTCTAGTTCAGTTCTAGTTCAGTTCTAGTTCAGTTCTAGTTCAGTTCTAGTTCAGTTCTAGTTCAGTTCTA
>NW_023997238.1:0-24592 GCF_015586225.1 Lucilia sericata | reverse complement strand
ATCGGAACCTCAGATTACTTTATTAAACATAGAACAATAATTCTACCGATCTATCAAATTGACCAATTGTAAAAACACACATTATGCTACAAATTATATACCATATTAAAGTGCAATCATAATGCTTTAAAATGATGCATAAATGACTGTCATAGCATGAAAACTGTCAATGTTATTTGCAACCATATCGGAACCTCAAATTACCGCCTTTTTAAAGCTGTGAAAATAATTCTACCGATCTATCCAATTGGCCATTTTCTAAAAATATATTATGCAATAATTATATACCAAAAAATGGCAACTATAATGCAATAAAAGATATATAAACGACTGTTATAACATGAAAACTATAAAAGTTATTTGCAACCATATCGGAGCCTTGAATTACCGCATTTTTAAACCTGTACCAATAAATATACCGATCTATCCAACTTTTGTAAAAATTCATTATGCCACAAATTATACACCAAAATAAAGTGCAACTGTAATGCTTTAAAATGATGCATAAACTATTGCCCTAGCATGAAAACTGTCAAAGTTATTTGCAACCATATCGGAACCTCAAATTACCGCGTTTTTAAACATAGAACAATAATTCTACCGATCCATCAAATTGACCATTTTTTAGACGAACACATTATGCCACAAATGATATACCAAATTAAAGTGCAATCATAATGCTTTAAAATGATGCATAAATGACTGTCATAGCATGAACTGTCAAAGTTATTCACAACCATATCGGAACCTCAAATTACCGCCTTTTTAAACCTGGGAAAATAATTCTACCGATCTATCCAATTGGCCATTTTCTAAAATACATTATGCAATAAATTATATACCAAAACAAATGGCAATTTAAATGCTTTAAAATGGTGCATAAACGACTGTCCTAGCACGAAAACTGCAAAGTTAATTGCAACCATATCGGAACCTCAGATTACTGCGTTTATTAAACATAGAACAATAATTCTACCGATCTATCAAATTGACCAATTTGTAAAAATACACATTATGCTACAAATGATATACCATATCAAAGTGCAATCATATTGCTTTAAAATGATTCATAAATGACTGTCATAGCGTGAAAACTGTCAATGTTATTTGCAGCCATATCGGAACCCTAAAACTACCGCGTTTTAAAGCTGTGAAAATAATTCTACCGATCTATCCAATTGGCCATTTTCCAAAAATATATTATGGAATAAATTATATACCAAAGCAAATGACAACTATAATGCAATAAAAGATATATAAACGACTGTTATAACATGAAAACTATAAAAGTTATTTGCAACCATATCGGAGCCTTAAATTACCGCATTTTTGAACCTGTACCAATAAATATACCGATCTATCCAATTTTTGCAAAAATTCATTATGCCACAAATTATACACCAAAATAAAGTGCAACTGTAATGCTTTAAAATGATGCGTAAACTAATGCCCTAGCATGAAAACTGTCAAAGTTATTTACAACCATATCGGAACCTCAAATTACCGCGTTTTTAAACATAGAACAATAATTCTACCGATCATCAAATTGACCATTTTTTAGACGAACACATTATGCCACAAATGATATACCAAATTAAAGTGCAATCATAATGCTCTAAACTGATGCATAAATGACTGTCATAGCATGAAAACTGTCAAAGTAATTCACAACCATATCGGAACCTCAAATTACCGCCTTTTTAAACCTGGGAAATAATTCTATCGATCTATCCAATTGGCCATCTTCTAAAAATACATTATGCAATAAATTATATACCAAAACAAATGGCAACTAAAATGCAATAAAAAGATGTATAAACGACTGTTATAACATGAAAACTATAAAAGTTATTTGCAACCATATCGGGGCCTTAAATTACCGCATTTTTAAACCTGTACCAATAAATATACCGATCTATCCAATTTTTGTAAAAATTCATTATGCCACAAATTATACACAAAACTAAAGTGCAACTGTAATGCTTTAAAATGATGCATAAATGACTGTCATAGCATGAAAACTGTCAAAGTTATTCACAACCATATCGGAACCTCAAATTACCGCGTTTTTAAACCTGGGAAAATAATTCTACCGATCTATCCAATTAGCCATTTTCTTAAAATACATTATGCAATAAATTATATACCAAAGCAAATGGCAATTTAATGCTTTAAAATGGTGCAATAAACGACTGTCCTAGCACGAAAACTGCCAAGTTAATTGCAAGCCATATCGGAACCTCAGATACCTGCGTTTATTAAACATATACAATAATTCTACCGATCTATCAAATTGACCAATTTGTAAAAACACACATTATGCTACAAATTATATACTTTAATGCTTTAAAATGATGCATAAATGACTGTCATAGCATGAAAAATGTCAATGTTATTTGCAACCATATCGGAACCTCAAATTACCGCCTTTTTAAAGCTGTGAAAATAATTCTACCGATCTATCCAATTGGCAATTTTCTAAAAATATATTATGCAATAAATTATATACCAAAACATAATGGCAACTATAATGCAATAAAAAGATATATAAACGACTGTTATAACATGAAAACTATAAAGTTATTTGCAACCATATCGGAGCCTTGAATTACCGCATTTTTAAACCTGTACCAATAAATATACCGATCTATCCAACTTTTGTAAAAATTCATTATGCCACAAATTATACACCAAAATAAAGTGCAACTGTAATGCTTTAAAATGATGCATAAACTATTGCCCTAGCATGAAAACTGTCAAAGTTATTTGCAACCATATCGGAACCTCAAATTACCGCGTTTTTAAACATAGAACAATAATTCTACCGATCCTTCAAATTGACCATTTTTTAGACGAACACATTAGTGCCACAAATGATATACCAAATTAAAGTGCAATCATAATGCTCTTAAACTGATGCATAAATGACTGTCATAGCATGAAAACTGTCAAAGTTATTCACAACCATATCGGAACCTCAAATTACCGCCTTTTTAAACCTGGGAAAATAATTCTACCGATCTATCCAATTGGCCATTTTCTAAAAATACATTATGCAATAATTATATACCAAAACAAATGGCAATTTTAATGCTTTAAAATGGTGCATAAACGACTGTCCTAGCACGAAAACTGCCAAAGTTAATTGCAACCATATCGGAACCTCAGATTACTGCTTTTATTAAACATAGAACAATAATTCTACCGATCTATCAAATTGACCAATTTGTAAAAACACACATTATGCTACAAATTATATACCATATTAAAGTGCAATCATAATGCTTTAAAATGATGCATAAATGACTGTCATAGCATGAAAACTGTCAATGTTATTTGCAACCATATCGGAACCTCAAATTACCGCCTTTTTAAAGCTGTGAAAATAATTCTACCGATCTATCCAATTGGCAATTTTCTAAAAATATATTATGCAATAAATTATATACCAAAACAATATGGCAACTATAATGCAATAAAAAGATATATAAACGACTGTTATAACATGAAAACTATAAAAGTTATTTGCAACCATATCGGAGCCTTGAATTACCGCATTTTTAAACCTGTACCAATAAATATACCGATCTATCCAACTTTTGTAAAAATTCATTATGCCACAAATTATACACCAAAATAAAGTGCAACTGTAATGCTTTAAAATGATGCATAAACTATTGCCCTAGCATGAAAACTGTCAAAGTTATTTGCAACCATATCGGAACCTCAAATTACCGCGTTTTTAAACATAGAACAATAATTCTACCGATCCTTCAAATTGACCATTTTTTAGACGAACACATTGTACCACAAATGATATACCAAATTAAAGTGCAATCATAATGCTTTAAAATGATGCATAAATGACTGTCATAGCATGAAAACTGTCAAATGTTATTCACAACCATATCGGAACCTCAAATTACCGCGTTTTTAAACCTGGGAAAATAATTCTACCGATTTATCCAATTGGCCGTTTTCTAAAAATACATTATGCAATAAATTATATACCAAAACAAATGGCAATTTTAATGCTTTAAAATGGTGCATAAACGACTGTCCTAGCACGAAAACTGCCAAAGTTAATTGCAGCCATATCGGAACCTCAGATTACCGCGTTTATTAAACATAGAACAATAATTCTACCGATCTATCAAATTCACCAATTAGTAAAAACACACATTATGTTACAAATTATATACCATATTAAAGTGCAATCATAATGCTTTAAAATGAAGCATAAATGACTGTCATAGCATGAAAACTGTCAATGTTATTTGCAACCATATCGGAACCTCAAATTACCGCCTTTTTTAAAGCTGTGAAAATAATTCTACCGATCTATCCAATTGGCAATTTTCTAAAAATATATTATGCAATAAATTATATACCAAACAAATGGCAACTATAATGCAATAAAAAGATATATAAACGACTGTTATAACATGAAAACTATAAAAGTTATTTGCAACCATATCGGAGCCTTCAATTACCGCATTTTTAAACCTGTACCAATAAATATACCGATCTATCCAACTTTTGTAAAAATTCATTATGCCACAAATTATACACAAAAACAAAGTGCAACTGTAATGCTTTAAAATGATGCATAAACTATTGCCCTAGCATGAAAACTGTCAAAGTTATTTGCAACCATATTGGAACCTCAAATTACCGCGTTTTTAAACATAGAACAATAATTCTACCGATCCATCAAATTGACCATTTTTTAGACGAACACATTATGCCACAAATGATATACCAAATTAAAGTGCAATCATAATGCTCTAAACTGATGTATAAATGACTGTCATAGCATGAAAACTGTCAAAGTTATTCACAACCATATCGGAACCTCAAATTACCGCGTTTTTAAACCTGGGAAAATAATTCTACCGATTTATCCAATTGGCCGTTTTCTAAAAATACATTATGCAATAAATTATATACCAAAACAAATGGCAATTTTAATGCTTTAAAATGATGCATAAATGACTGTCATAGCGTGAAAACTGTCAATGTTATTTGCAACTGCCAAAGTTAATTGCAACCATATCGGAACCTCAGATTACTGCGTTTATTAAACATAGAACAATAATTCTACCGATCTATCAAATTGACCAATTTGTAAAAACACACATTATGCTACAAATTATATACCATATTAAAGTGCAATCATAATGCTTTAAAATGATGCATAAATGACTGTCATAGCATGAAAACTGTCAATGTTATTTGCAACCATATCGGAACCTCAAATTACCGCCTTTTTAAAGCTGTGAAAATAATTCTACCGATCTATCCAATTGGCAATTTTCTAAAAATATATTATGCAATAAATAATATACCAAAACAAATGGCAACTATAATGCAATAAAAAGATATATAAACGACTGTTATAACATGAAAACTATAAAAGTTATTTGCAACCATATCGGAGCCTTGAATTACCGCATTTTTAAACCTGTACCAATAAATATACCGATCTATCCAACTTTTGTAAAAATTCATTATGCCACAAATTATACACCAAAATAAAGTGCAACTGTAATGCTTTAAAATGATGCATAAACTATTGCCCTAGCATGAAAACTGTCAAAGTTATTTGCAACCATATCGGAACCTCAACTTACCGCGTTTTTAAACATAGAACAATAATTCTACCGATCCTTCAAATTGACCATTTTTTAGACGAACACATTGTACCACAAATGATATACCAAATTAAAGTGCAATCATAATGCTTTAAAATGATGCATAAATGACTGTCATAGCATGAAAACTGTCAAGTTATTCACAACCATATCGGAACCTCAAATTACCGCGTTTTTAAACCTGGGAAAATAATTCTACCGATTTATCCAATTGGCCGTTTTCTAAAAATACATTATGCAATAAATTATATACCAAAACAAATGGCAATTTTAATGCTTTAAAATGATGCATAAATGACTATCATAGCGTGAAAACTGTCAATGTTATTTGCAACTGCCAAAGTTAATTGCAACCATATCGGAACCTCAGATTACTGCGTTTATTAAACATAGAACAATAATTCTACCGATCTATCAAATTGACCAATTTGTAAAAACACACATTATGCTACAAATTATATACCATATTAAAGTGCAATCATAATGCTTTAAAATGATGCATAAATGACTGTCATAGCATGAAAACTGTCAATGTTATTTGCAACCATATCGGAACCTCAAATTACCGCCTTTTTAAAGCTGTGAAAATAATTCTACCGATCTATCCAATTGGCAATTTTCTAAAAATATATTATGCAATAAATTATATACCAAAACAAATGGCAACTATAATGCAATAAAAAGATATATAAACGACTGTTATAACATGAAAACTATAAAAGTTATTTGCAACCATATCGGAGCCTTGAATTACCGCATTTTTAAACCTGTACCAATAAATATACCGATCTATCCAACTTTTGTAAAAATTCATTATGCCACAAATTATACACCAAAATAAAGTGCAACTGTAATGCTTTAAAATGATGCATAAACTATTGCCCTAGCATGAAAACTGTCAAAGTTATTTGCAACCATATCGGAACCTCAAATTACCGCGTTTTTAAACATAGAACAATAATTCTACCGATCCTTCAAATTGACCATTTTTTAGACGAACACATTGTACCACAAATGATATACCAAATTAAAATGCAATCATAATGCTTTAGAATGATGCTGTCATAGCATGAAAACTGTCAAAGTTATTCACAACCATATCGGAACCTCAAATTACCGCGTTTTTAAACCTGGGAAAATAATTCTACCGATTTATCCAATTGACCGTTTTCTAAAAATACATTATGCAATAAATTATATACCAAAACAAATGGCAATTTTAATGCTTTAAAATGGTGCATAAACGACTGTCCTAGCACGAAAACTGCCAAAGTTAATTGCAGCCATATCGGAACCTCAGATTACCGCGTTTATTAAACATAGAACAATAATTCTACCGATCTATCAAATTCACCAATTAGTAAAAACACACATTATGCTACAAATTATATACCATATTAAAGTGCAATCATAATGCTTTAAAATGAAGCATAAATGACTGTCATAGCATGAAAACTGTCAATGTTATTTGCAACCATATCGGAACCTCAAATTACCGCCTTTTTAAAGCTGTGAAAATAATTCTACCGATCTATCCAATTGGCAATTTTCTAAAAATATATTATGCAATAAATTATATACCAAAACAAATGGCAACTATAATGCAATAAAAAGATATATAAACGACTGTTATAACATGAAAACTATAAAGTTATTTGCAACCATATCGGAGCCTTGAATTACCGCATTTTTAAACCTGTACCAATAAATATACCGATCTATCCAACTTTTGTAAAAATTCATTATGCCACAAATTATACACCAAAATAAAGTGCAACTGTAATGCTTTAAAATGATGCATAAACTATTGCCCTAGCATGAAAACCTCAAATTACCGCGTTTTTAAACATAGAACAATAATTCTACCGATCCATCAAATTGACCATTTTTTAGACGAACACATTATGCCACAAATGATATACCAAATTAAAGTGCAATCATAATGCTCTAAACTGATGCATAAATGACTGTCATAGCATGAAAACTGTCAAAGTTATTCACAACCATATCGGAACCTCAAATTACCGCCTTTTTAAACCTGGGAAAATAATTCTACCGATCTATCCAATTGGCCATTTTCTTAAAATACATTATGCAATAAATTATATACCAAAACAAATGGCAATTTTAGTGCTTTAAAATGGTGCATAAACGACTGTCCTAGCACGAAAACTGCAAAAGTTAATTGCAACCATATCGGAACCTCAAATTACCGCGTTTTTAAATCTGGGAAAATAATTCTACCGATTTATCCTATTGGCCGTTTTCTAAAAATACATTATGCAATAAATTATATACCAAAACAAATGGCAATTTTAATGCTTTAAAATGATGCATAAATGACTGTCATAGCGTGAAAACTGTCAATGTTATTTGCAGCCATATCGGAACCTCAAACTACCGCGTTTTAAAAGCTGTGAAAATAATTCTACCGATCTATTCAATTGGCCATTTTCCAAAAATACATTATGGAATAAGTTATATACCAAAGCAAATGGAAACTATAATGCAATAAAAAGATATATAAACGACTGTTATAACATGAAAACTATAAAAGTTATTTGCAACCATATCGGAGCCTTGAATTACCGCATTTTTAAACCTGTACCAATAAATATACCGATCTATCCAACTTTTGTAAAAATTCATTATGCCACAAATTATACACCAAAATAAAGTGCAACTGTAATGCTTTAAAATGATGCATAAACTATTGCCCTAGCATGAAAACTGTCAAAGTTATTTGCAACCATATCGGAACCTCAAATTACCGCGTTTTTAAACATAGAACAATAATTCTGCCGATCCTTCAAATTGACCATTTTTTAGACGAACACATTGCACCACAAATGATATACCAAATTAAAGTGCAATCATAATGCTTTAAAATGATGCATAAATGACTGTCATAGCATGAAAACTGTCAAAGTTATTCACAACCATATCGGAACCTCAAATTACCGCGTTTTTAAACCTGGGAAAATAATTCTACCGATTTATCCAATTGGCCGTTTTCTAAAAATACATTATGCAATAAATTATATACCAAAACAAATGGCAATTTTAATGCTTTAAAATGATGCATAAATGACTGTCATAGCGTGAAAACTGTCAATGTTATTTGCAGCCATATCGGAACCTCAAACTACCGCGTTTTTAAAGCTGTGAAAATAATTCTACCGATCTATTCAATTGGCCATTTTCCAAAAATACATTATGGAATAAGTTATATACCAAAGCAAATGGAAACTATAATGCAATAAAAAGATATATAAACGACTGTTATAACATGAAAACTATAAAAGTTATTTGCAACTATATCGGAGTCTTGAATTACCGCATTTTTAAACCTGTACCAATAAATATACCGATCTATCCAACTTTTGTAAAAATTCATTATGCCACAAATTATACACCAAAATAAAGTGCAACTGTAATGCTTTAAAATGATGCATAAACTATTGCCCTAGCATGAAAACTGTCAAAGTTATTTGCAACCATATCGGAACCTCAAATTACCGCGTTTTTAAACATAGAACAATAATTCTACCGATCTATCAAATTCACCAATTAGCAAAAACACACATTATGCTACAAATTATATACCATATTAAAGTGCAATCATAATGCTTTAAAATGAAGCATAAATGACTGTCATAGCATGAAAACTGTCAATGTTATTTGCAACCATATCGGAACCTCAAATTACCGCCTTTTTAAAGCTGTGAAAATAATTCTACCGATATATCCAATTGGCAATTTTCTAAAAATATATTATGCAATAAATTATATACCAAAACAAATGGCAACTATAATGCAATAAAAAGATATATAAACGACTGTTATAACATGAAAACTATAAAAGTTATTTGCAACTATATCGGAGTCTTGAATTACCGCATTTTTAAACCTGTACCAATAAATATACCGATCTATCCAACTTTTGTAAAAATTCATTATGCCACAAATTATACACCAAAATAAAGTGCAACTGTAATGCTTTAAAATGATGCATAAACTATTGCCCTAGCATGAAAACTGTCAAAGTTATTTGCAACCATATCGGAACCTCAAATTACCGCGTTTTTAAACATAGAACAATAATTCTACCGATCCTTCAAATTGACCATTTTTTAGACGAACACATTGTACCACAAATGATATACCAAATTAAAGTGCAATCATAATGCTTTAAAATGATGCATAAATGACTGTCATAGCATGAAAACTGTCAAAGTTATTCACAACCATATCGGAACCTCAAATTACCGCGTTTTTAAACCTGGGAAAATAATTCTACCGATTTATCCAATTGGCCGTTTTCTAAAAATACATTATGCAATAAATTATATACCAAAACAAATGGCAATTTTAATGCTTTAAAATGATGCATAAATGACTGTCATAGCCTGAAAACTGTCAATGTTATTTGCAGCCATATCGGAACCTCAAACTACCGCGTTTTTAAAGCTGTGAAAATAATTCTACCGATCTATTCAATTGGCCATTTTCCAAAAATACATTATGGAATAAGTTATATACCAAAACAAATGACAATTTTAATGCTTTAAAATGGTGCATAAACGACTGTCCTAGCACGAAAACTGCCAAAGTTAATTGCTGCCATATCGGAACCTCAGATTACTGCGTTTATTAAACATAGAACAATAATTCTACCGATCTATCAAATTGACCAATTTGTAAAAACACACATTATGCTACAAATTATATACCATATTAAAGTGCAATCATAATGCTTTAAAATGAAGCATAAATGACTGTCATAGCATGAAAACTGTCAATGTTATTTGCAACCATATCGGAACCTCAAATTACCGCCTTTTTAAAGCTGTGAAAATAATTCTACCGATCTATCCAATTGGCAATTTTCTAAAAATATATTATGCAATAAATTATATACCAAAACAAATGGCAACTATAATGCAATAAAAAGATATATAAACGACTGTTATAACATGAAAACTATAAAAGTTATTTGCAACCATATCGGAGCCTTGAATTACCGCATTTTTAAACCTGTACCAATAAATATACCGATCTATCCAACTTTTGTAAAAATTCATTATGCCACAAATTATACACAAAAACAAAGTGCAACTGTAATGCTTTAAAATGATGCATAAACTATTGCCCTAGCATGAAAACTGTCAAAGTTATTTGCAACCATATCGGAACCTCAAATTACCGCCTTTTTAAAGCTGTGAAAATAATTCTACCGATCTATCCAATTGGCAATTTTCTAAAAATATATTATGCAATAAATTATATACCAAAACAAATGGCAACTATAATGCAATAAAAAGATATATAAACGACTGTTATAACATGAAAACTATAAAAGTTATTTGCAACCATATCGGAGCCTTGAATTACCGCATTTTTAAACCTGTACCAATAAATATACCGATCTATCCAACTTTTGTAAAAATTCATTATGCCACAAATTATACACCAAAATAAAGTGCAACTGTAATGCTTTAAAATGATGCATAAACTATTGCCCTAGCATGAAAACTGTCAAAGTTATTTGCAACCATATCGGAACCTCAAATTACCGCGTTTTTAAACATAGAACAATAATTCTACCGATCCTTCAAATTGACCATTTTTTAGACGAACACATTGTACCACAAATGGCAACTATAATTATTAAATTATAGTGCAATCATAATGCTTTAAAATGATGCATAAATGACTGTCATAGCATGAAAACTGTCAAAGTTATTCACAACCATATCGGAACCTCAAATTACTGCGTTTTTAAACCTGGGAAAATAATACTACCGATTTATCCAATTGGCCGTTTTCTAAAAATACATTATGCAATAAATTATATACCAAAACAAATGGCAATTTTAATGCTTTAAAATGATGCATAAATGACTGTCATAGCGTGAAAACTGTCAATGTTATTTGCAGCCATATCGGAACCTCAAACTACCGCGTTTTTAAAGCTGTGAAAATAATTCTACCGATCTATTCAATTGGCCATTTTCCAAAAATACATTATGGAATAAGTTATATACCAAAGCAAATGGAAACTATAATGCAATAAAAAGATATATAAACGACTGTTATAACATGAAAACTATAAAAGTTATTTGCAACCATATCGGAGCCTTGAATTACCGCATTTTTAAACCTGTACCAATAAATATACCGATCTATCCAACTTTTGTAAAAATTCATTATGCCACAAATTATACACCAAAATAAAGTGCAACTGTAATGCTTTAAAATGATGCATAAACTATTGCCCTAGCATGAAAACTGTCAAAGTTATTTGCAACCATATCGGAACCTCAAATTACCGCGTTTTTAAACATAGAACAATAATTCTACCGATCCTTCAAATTGACCATTTTTTAGACGAACACATTGTACCACAAATGATATACCAAATTAAAGTGCAATCATAATGCTTTAAAATGATGCATAAATGACTGTCATAGCATGAAAACTGTCAAAGTTATTCACAACCATATCGGAACCTCAAATTACCGCGTTTTTAAACCTGGGAAAATAATTCTACCGATTTATCCAATTGGCCGTTTTCTAAAAATACATTATGCAATAAATTATATACCAAAACAAATGGCAATTTTAATGCTTTTAAAATGGTGCATAAACGACTGTCCTAGCACGAAAACTGCCAAAGTTAATTGCAGCCATATCGGAACCTCAGATTACCGCGTTTATTAAACATAGAACAATAATTCTACCGATCTATCAAATTCACCAATTAGTAAAAACACAAATTATGCTACAAATTATATACCATATTAAAGTGCAATCATAATGCTTTAAAATGAAGCATAAATGACTGTCATAGCATGAAAACTGTCAATGTTATTTGCAACCATATCGGAACCTCAAATTACCGCCTTTTAAAGCTGTGAAAATAATTCTACCGATCTATCCAATTGGCAATTTTCTAAAAATATATTATGCAATAAATTATATACCAAAACAAATGGCAACTATAATGCAATAAAAAGATATATAAACGACTGTTATAACATGAAAACTATAAAAGTTATTTGCAACCATATCGGAGCCTTGAATTACCGCATTTTTAAACCTGTACCAATAAATATACCGATCTATCCAACTTTTGTAAAAATTCATTATGCCACAAATTATACACCAAAATAAAGTGCAACTGTAATGCTTTAAAATGATGCATAAACTATTGCCCTAGCATGAAAACTGTCAAAGTTATTTGCAACCATATCGGAACCTCAAATTACCGCGTTTTTAAACATAGAACAATAATTCTACCGATCCTTCAAATTGACCATTTTTTAGACGAACACATTGTACCACAAATGATATACCAAATTAAAGTGCAATCATAATGCTTTAAAATGATGCATAAATGACTGTCATAGCATGAAAACTGTCAAAGTTATTCACAACCATATCGGAACCTCAAATTACCGCGTTTTAAACCTGGGAAAATAATTCTACCGATTTATCCAATTGGCCGTTTTCTAAAAATACATTATGCAATAAATTATATACCAAAACAAATGGCAATTTTAATGCTTTAAAATGGTGCATAAACGACTGTCCTAGCACGAAAACTGCCAAAGTTAATTGCAACCATATCGGAACCTCAGATTACTGCGTTTATTAAACATAGAACAATAATTCTACCGATCTATCAAATTGACCAATTTGTAAAAACACACATTATGCTACAAATTATATACCATATTAAAGTGCAATCATAATGCTTTAAAATGATGCATAAATGACTGTCATAGCATGAAAACTGTCAATGTTATTTGCAACCATATCGGAACCTCAAATTACCGCCTTTTTAAAGCTGTGAAAATAATTCTACCGATCTATCCAATTGGCAATTTTCTAAAAATATATTATGCAATAAATTATATACCAAAACAAATGGCAACTATAATGCAATAAAAAGATATATAAACGACTGTTATAACATGAAAACTATAAAAGTTATTTGCAACCATATCGGAGCCTTGAATTACCGCATTTTTAAACCTGTACCAATAAATATACCGATCTATCCAACTTTTGTAAAAATTCATTATGCCACAAATTATACACCAAAATAAAGTGCAACTGTAATGCTTAAAATGATGCATAAATGACTGTCTAGCATGAAAACTGTCAAAGTTATTCACAACCATATCGGAACCTCAAATTACCGCGTTTTAAACATGGAAAATAATTCTACCGATTTCCAATTGCCATTTTTAAATACATTATGCAATAAATTATATACCAAAACAAATGGCAATTAATGCTTAAATGGTGCATAAACGACTGTCTAGCACGAAAACTGAAAGTTAATTGCAACCATATCGGAACCTCAATTACTGCGTTTATTAAAATAGAACAATAATTCTACCGATCTATCAAATTGACCATTTGTAAAAACACACATATGCTACAAATTATATACCATATTAAAGTGCAATCATAATGCTTTAAAATGATGCATAAATGACTGTCATAGCATGAAAACTGCCAAAGTTAATTGCAGCCATATCGGAACCTCAGATTACCTGCGTTTATTAAACATAGAACAATAATTCTACCGATCTATCAAATTCACCAATTAGTAAAAACACATTATGCTACAAATTATATACCATATTAAAAGTGCAATCATAATGCTTTAAAATGAAGCATAAATGACTGTCATAGCATGAAAAACTGTCAATGTATTTGCAACCATATCGAACCTCAAATTACCGCCTTTTTAAAGCTGTGAAATAATTCTACCGATCTATCCAATTGGCAATTTTCTAAAAATATATTATGCAATAAATTATATACCAAAACAAATGGCAACTATAATGCAATAAAAGATATATAAACGACTGTTATAACATGAAAACTATAAAAGTTATTTGCAACCATATCGGAGCCTTGAATTACCGCATTTTTAAACCTGTACCAATAAATATACCGATCTATCCAACTTTTGTAAAAATTCATTATGCCACAAATTATACACCAAAATAAAGTGCAACTGTAATGCTTTAAAATGATGCATAAACTATTGCCCTAGCATGAAAACTGTCAAAGTTATTTGCAACCATATCGGAACCTCCAATTACCGCGTTTTTAAACATAGAACAATAATTCTACCGATCCTTCAAATCGACCATTTTTTAGACGAACACATTGTACCACAAATGATATACCAAATTAAAGTGCAATCATAATGCTTTAAAATGATGCATAAATGACTGTCATAGCATGAAAACTGTCAAAGTTATTCACAACCATATCGGAACCTCAAATTACCGCGTTTTTAAACCTGGGAAAATAATTCTACCGATTTATCCAATTGGCCGTTTTTTAAAAATACATTATGCAATAAATTATATACCAAAACAAATGGCAATTTTAATGCTTTAAAATGATGCATAAATGACTGTCATAGCGTGAAAACTGTCAATGTTATTTGCAGCCATATCGGAACCTCAAACTACCGCGTTTTTAAAGCTGTGAAAATAATTCTACCGATCTAATTCAATTGGCCATTTTCCAAAAATACATTATGGAATAAGTTATATACCAAAGCAAATGGAAACTATAATGCAATAAAAAGATATATAAACGACTGTTATAACATGAAAACTATAAAAGTTATTTGCAACCATATCGGAGCCTTGAATTACCGCATTTTTAAACCTGTACCAATAAATATACCGATCTATCCAACTTTTGTAAAAATTCATTATGCCACAAATATACACCAAAATAAAGTGCAACTGTAATGCTTTAAAATGATGCATAAACTATTGCCCTAGCATGAAAACTGTCAAAGTTATTTGCAACCATATCGGAACCTCAAATTACCGCGTTTTTAAACATAGAACAATAATTCTACCGATCCCTTCAAATTGACCATTTTTTAGACGAACACATTGTACCACAAATGATATACCAAATTAAAGTGCAATCATAATGCTTTAAAATGATGCATAAATGACTGTCATAGCATGAAAACTGTCAAAGTTATTCACAACCATATCGGAACCTCAAATTACCGCGTTTTTAAACCTGGGAAAATAATTCTACCGATTTATCCAATTGGCCGTTTTCTAAAAATACATTATGCAATAAATTATATACCAAAACAAATGGCAATTTTAATGCTTTAAAATGGTGCATAAACGACTGTCCTAGCACGAAAACTGCCAAAGTTAATTGCAGCCATATCGGAACCTCAGATTACCGCGTTTATTAAACATAGAACAATAATTCTACCGATCTATCAAATTCACCAATTAGTAAAAACACACATTATGCTACAAATTATATACCATATTAAAGTGCAATCATAATGCTTTAAAATGAAGCATAAATGACTGTCATAGCATGAAAACTGTCAATGTTATTTGCAACCATATCGGAACCTCAAATTACCGCCTTTTTAAAGCTGTGAAAATAATTCTACCGATCTATCCAATTGGCAATTTTCTAAAAATATATTATGCAATAAATTATATACCAAAACAAATGGCAACTATAATGCAATAAAAAGATATATAAACGACTGTTATAACATGAAAACTATAAAAGTTATTTGCAACCATATCGGAGCCTTGAATTACCGCATTTTTAAACCTGTACCAATAAATATACCGATCTATCCAACTTTTGTAAAAATTCATTATGCCACAAATTATACACCAAAACTAAAGTGCAACTGTAATGCTTTAAAATGATGCATAAACTATTGCCCTAGCATGAAAACTGTCAAAGTTATTTGCAACCATATCGGAACCTCAAATTACCGCGTTTTTAAACACATATCGGAACCTCAAATTACCGCGTTTTTAAACATAGAACAATAATTTTACCGATCCTTCAAATTGACCATTTTTAGACGAACACATTGTACCACAAATGATATACCAAATTGAAGTGCAATCATAATGCTTTAAAATGATGCATAAATGACTGTCATAGCATGAAAACTGTCAAAGTTATTCACAACATATCGGAACCTCAAATTACCGCGTTTTTAAACCTGGGAAAATAATTCTACCGATTTATCCAATTGGCCGTTTTCTAAAAATACATTATGCATAAATTATATACCAAAACAAATGGCAATTTTAATGCTTTAAAAGTGCATAACGATGTCCATAAGCACGAAAACTGCCAAGTTAATTCCAGCCATATCGGAACTGTCATAGCATGAAAACTGTCAATGTTATTTGCAACCATATCGGAACCTCAATTACCGCCTTTTTAAAGCTGTGAAAATAATTCTACCGATCTATCCAATTGGCAATTTTCTAAAAATATATTATGCAATAAATTATATACCAAAACAAATGGCAACTATAATGCAATAAAAAGATATATAAACGACTGTTATAACATGAAAACTATAAAAGTTATTTGCAACCATATCGGAGCCTTGAATTACCGCATTTTTAAACCTGTACCAATAAATATACCGATCTATCCAACTTTTGTAAAAATTCATTATGCCACAAATTATACACCAAAATAAAGTGCAACTGTAATGCTTTAAAATGATGCATAAACTATTGCCCTAGCATGAAAACTGTCAAAGTTATTTGCAACCATATCGGAACCTCAAATTACCGCGTTTTTAAACATAGAACAATAATTCTACCGATCCTTCAAATTGACCATTTTTTAGACGAACACATTGTACCACAAATGATATACCAAATTAAAGTGCAATCATAATGCTTTAAAATGATGCATAAATGACTGTCATAGCATGAAAACTGTCAAAGTTATTCACAACCATATCGGAACCTCAAATTACCGCGTTTTTAAACCTGGGAAAATAATTCTACCGATTTATCCAATTGGCCGTTTTCTAAAAATACATTATGCAATAAATTATATACCAAAACAAATGGCAATTTTAATGCTTTAAAATGATGCATAAATGACTGTCATAGCGTGAAAACTGTCAATGTTATTTGCAGCCATATCGGAACCTCAAACTACCGCGTTTTTAAAGCTGTGAAAATAATTCTACCGATCTATTCAATTGGCCATTTTCCAAAAATACATTATGGAATAAGTTATATACCAAAGCAAATGGAAACTATAATGCAATAAAAAGATATATAAACGACTGTTATAACATGAAAACTATAAAAGTTATTTGCAACCATATCGGAGCCTTGAATTACCGCATTTTTAAACCTGTACCAATAAATATACCGATCTATCCAACTTTTGTAAAAATTCATTATGCCACAAATTATACACCAAAATAAAGTGCAACTGTAATGCTTTAAAATGATGCATAAACTATTGCCCTAGCATGAAAACTGTCAAAGTTATTTGCAACCATATCGGAACCTCAAATTACCGCGTTTTTAAACATAGAACAATAATTCTACCGATCCATTCAAATTGACCATTTTTTAGACGAACACATTGTACCACAAATGATATACCAAATTAAAGTGCAATCATAATGCTTTAAAATGATGCATAAATGACTGTCATAGCATGAAAACTGTCAAAGTTATTCACAACCATATCGGAACCTCAAATTACCGCGTTTTTAAACCTGGGAAAATAATTCTACCGATTTATCCAATTGGCCGTTTTCTAAAATACATTATGCAATAAATTATATACCAAAACAAATGGCAATTTTAATGCTTTAAAATGGTGCATAAACGACTGTCCTAGCACGAAAACTGCCAAAGTTAATTGCAGCCATATCGGAACCTCAGATTACTGCGTTTATTAAACATAGAACAATAATTCTACCGATCTATCAAATTCACCAATTTAGTAAAAACACACATTATGCTACAAATTATATACCATATTAAAGTGCAATCATAATGCTTTAAAATGATGCATAAATGACTGTCATAGCATGAAAACTGTCAATGTTATTTGCAACCATATCGGAACCTCAAATTACCGCCTTTTTAAAGCTGTGAAAATAATTCTACCGATCTATCCAATTGGCAATTTTCTAAAAATATATTATGCAATAAATTATATACCAAAACAAATGGCAACTATAATGCAATAAAAAGATATATAAACGACTGTTATAACATGAAAACTATAAAAGTTATTTGCAACCATATCGGAGCCTTGAATTACCGCATTTTTAAACCTGTACCAATAAATATACCGATCTATCCAACTTTTGTAAAAATTCATTATGCCACAAATTATACACCAAAATAAAGTGCAACTGTAATGCTTTAAAATGATGCATAAACTATTGCCCTAGCATGAAAACTGTCAAAGTTATTTGCAACCATATCGGAACCTCAAATTACCGCGTTTTTAAACATAGAACAATAATTCTACCGATCCTTCAAATTGACCATTTTTTAGACGAACACATTGTACCACAAATGATATACCAAATTAAAGTGCAATCATAATGCTTTAAAATGATGCATAAATGACTGTCATAGCATGAAAACTGTCAAAGTTATTCACAACCATATCGGAACCTCAAATTACCGCGTTTTTAAACCTGGGAAAATAATTCTACCGATTTATCCAATTGGCCGTTTTCTAAAAATACATTATGCAATAAATTATATACCAAAACAAATGGCAATTTTAATGCTTTAAAATGATGCATAAATGACTGTCATAGCGTGAAAACTGTCAATGTTATTTGCAGCCATATCGGAACCTCAAACTACCGCGTTTTTAAAGCTGTGAAAATAATTCTACCGATCTATTCAATTGGCCATTTTCCAAAAATACATTATGGAATAAGTTATATACCAAAGCAAATGGAAACTATAATGCAATAAAAAGATATATAAACGACTGTTATAACATGAAAACTATAAAAGTTATTTGCAACCATATCGGAGCCTTGAATTACCGCATTTTTAAACCTGTACCAATAAATATACCGATCTATCCAACTTTTGTAAAAATTCATTATGCCACAAATTATACACCAAAATAAAGTGCAACTGTAATGCTTTAAAATGATGCATAAACTATTGCCCTAGCATGAAAACTGTCAAAGTTATTTGCAACCATATCGGAACCTCAAATTACCGCGTTTTTAAACATAGAACAATAATTCTACCGATCCTTCAAATTGACCATTTTTTAGACGAACACATTGTACCACAAATGATATACCAAATTAAAGTGCAATCATAATGCTTTAAAATGATGCATAAATGACTGTCATAGCATGAAAACTGTCAAAGTTATTCACAACCATATCGGAACCTCAAATTACCGCGTTTTTAAACCTGGGAAAATAATTCTACCGATTTATCCAATTGGCCGTTTTCTAAAAATACATTATGCAATAAATTATATACCAAAACAAATGGCAATTTTAATGCTTTAAAATGGTGCATAAACGACTGTCCTAGCACGAAAACTGCCAAAGTTAATTGCAGCCATATCGGAACCTCAGATTACCGCGTTTATTAAACATAGAACAATAATTCTACCGATCTATCAAATTCACCAATTAGTAAAAACACACATTATGCTACAAATTATATACCATATTAAAGTGCAATCATAATGCTTTAAAATGAAGCATAAATGACTGTCATAGCATGAAAACTGTCAATGTTATTTGCAACCATATCGGAACCTCAAATTACCGCCTTTTTAAAGCTGTGAAAATAATTCTACCGATCTATCCAATTGGCAATTTTCTAAAAATATATTATGCAATAAATTATATACCAAAACAAATGGCAACTATAATGCAATAAAAGATATATAAACGACTGTTATAACATGAAAACTATAAAAGTTATTTGCAACCATATCGGAGCCTTGAATTACCGCATTTTTAAACCTGTACCAATAAATATACCGATCTATCCAACTTTTGTAAAATTCATTATGCCACAAATTATACACCAAAATAAAGTGCAACTGTAATGCTTTAAAATGATGCATAAACTATTGCCCTAGCATGAAAACTGTCAAAGTTATTTGCAACCATATCGGAACCTCAAATTACCGCGTTTTTAAACATAGAACAATAATTCTACCGATCCTTCAAATTGACCATTTTTTAGACGAACACATTGTACCACAAATGATATACCAAATTAAAGTGCAATCATAATGCTTTAAAATGATGCATAAATGACTGTCATAGCATGAAAACTGTCAAAGTTATTCACAACCATATCGGAACCTCAAATTACCGCGTTTTTAAACCTGGGAAAATAATTCTACCGATTTATCCAATTGGCCGTTTTCTAAAAATACATTATGCAATAAATTATATACCAAAACAAATGGCAATTTTAATGCTTTAAAATGATGCATAAATGACTGTCATAGCGTGAAAACTGTCAATGTTATTTGCAGCCATATCGGAACCTCAAACTACCGCGTTTTTAAAGCTGTGAAAATAATTCTACCGATCTATCCAATTGGCCATTTTCCTAAAAATACATTATGCAATAAATTATATACCAAAGCAAATGGAAACTATAATGCAATAAAAAGATATATAAACGACTGTTATAACATGAAAACTATAAAAGTTATTTGCAACCATATCGGAGCCTTGAATTACCGCATTTTTAAACCTGTACCAATAAATATACCGATCTATCCAACTTTTGTAAAAATTCATTATGCCACAAATTATACACCAAAATAAAGTGCAACTGTAATGCTTTAAAATGATGCATAAACTATTGCCCTAGCATGAAAACTGTCAAAGTTATTTGCAACCATATCGGAACCTCAAATTACCGCGTTTTTAAACATAGAACAATAATTCTACCGATCCTTCAAATTGACCATTTTTTAGACGAACACATTGTACCACAAATGATATACCAAATTAAAGTGCAATCATAATGCTTTAAAATGATGCATAAATGACTGTCATAGCATGAAAACTGTCAAAGTTATTCACAACCATATCGGAACCTCAAATTACCGCGTTTTTAAACCTGGGAAAATAATTCTACCGATTTATCCAATTGGCCGTTTTCTAAAAATACATTATGCAATAAATTATATACCAAAACAAATGGCAATTTTAATGCTTTAAAATGATGCATAAATGACTGTCATAGCGTGAAAACTGTCAATGTTATTTGCAGCCATATCGGAACCTCAAACTACCGCGTTTTTAAAGCTGTGAAAATAATTCTACCGATCTATTCAATTGGCCATTTTCCAAAAATACATTATGGAATAAGTTATATACCAAAGCAAATGGAAACTATAATGCAATAAAAGATATATAAACGACTGTTATAACATGAAAACTATAAAAGTTATTTGCAACCATATCGGAGCCTTGAATTACCGCATTTTTAAACCTGTACCAATAAATATACCGATCTATCCAACTTTTGTAAAAATTCATTATGCCACAAATTATACACCAAAATAAAGTGCAACTGTAATGCTTTAAAATGATGCATAAACTATTGCCCTAGCATGAAAACTGTCAAAGTTATTTGCAACCATATCGGAACCTCAAATTACCGCGTTTTTTAAACATAGAACAATAATTCTACCGATCCTTCAAATTGACCATTTTTTAGACGAACACATTGTACCACAAATGATATACCAAATTAAAGTGCAATCATAATGCTTTAAAATGATGCATAAATGACTGTCATAGCATGAAAACTGTCAAAGTTATTCACAACCATATCGGAACCTCAAATTACCGCGTTTTTAAACCTGGGAAAATAATTCTACCGATTTATCCAATTGGCCGTTTTCTAAAAATACATTATGCAATAAATTATATACCAAACAAATGGCAATTTTAATGCTTTAAAATGGTGCATAAACGACTGTCCTAGCACGAAAACTGCCAAAGTTAATTGCAGCCATATCGGAACCTCAGATTACCGCGTTTATTAAACATAGAACAATAATTCTACCGATCTATCAAATTCACCAATTAGTAAAAACACACATTATGCTACAAATTATATACCATATTAAAGTGCAATCATAATGCTTTAAAATGAAGCATAAATGACTGTCATAGCATGAAAACTGTCAATGTTATTTGCAACCATATCGGAACCTCAAATTACCGCCTTTTTAAAGCTGTGAAAATAATTCTACCGATCTATCCAATTGGCAATTTTCTAAAATATATTATGCAATAAATTATATACCAAAACAAATGGCAACTATAATGCAATAAAAAGATATATAAACGACTGTTATAACATGAAAACTATAAAAGTTATTTGCAACCATATCGGAGCCTTGAATTACCGCATTTTTAAACCTGTACCAATAAATATACCGATCTATCCAACTTTTGTAAAAATTCATTATGCCACAAATTATACACAAAACAAAGTGCAACTGTAATGCTTTAAATGATGCATAAACTATTGCCCTAGCATGAAAAACTGTCAAAGTTATTTGCAACCATATCGGAACCTCAAATTACCGCGTTTTTAAACATAGAACAATAATTCTACCGATCCATCAAATTGACCATTTTTTAGACGAACACATTATGACCACAAATGATATACCAAATTAAAGTGCAATCATAATGCTCTAACTGATGCATAAATGACTGTCATAGCATGAAAACCTGTCAAAGTTATTCACAACCATATCGGAACCTCAAATTACCGCCTTTTTAAACCTGGGAAAATAATTCTACCGATCTATCCAATTGGCCATTTTCTAAAATACATTATGCAATAAATTATATACCAAAACAAATGGCAATTTTAATGCTTTAAAATGGTGCATAAACGACTGTCCTAGCACGAAAACTGCCAAAGTTAATTGCAACCATATCGGAACCTCAGATTACTGCGTTTATTAACATAGAACAATAATTCTACCGATCTATCAAATGACCAATTTGTAAAAACACACATTATGCTACAAATTATATTACCATATTAAAGTGCAATCATAATGCTTTAAAATGATGCATAAATGACTGTCATAGCATGAAACTGTCAATGTTATTTGCAACCATATCGGAACCTCAAATTACCGCCTTTTTAAAGCTGTGAAAATAATTCTACGATCTATCCAATTGGCAATTTTCTAAAAATATATTATGCAATAAATTATATACCAAAACAAATGGCAACTATAATGCAATAAAAAGATATATAAACGACTGTTATAACATGAAAACTATAAAAGTTATTTTGCAAACCATATCGGAGCCTTGACATTACCGCATTTTTAAACCTGTACCATAAATATACCGATCTATCCAACTTTGTAAAAATTCAATTATGCCACAAATTATACACCAAAATAAAGTGCAACTGTAATGCTTTAAATGATGCATAAACTATTGCCCTAGCATGAAAACTGTCAAAGTTATTTGCAACCATATCGGAACCTCAAATTACCGCGTTTTTAAACATAGAACAATAATTCTACCGATCCTTCAAATTGACCATTTTTTAGACGAACACATTGTACCAAATGATATACCAAATTAAAGTGCAATCATAATGCTTTAAAATGATGCATAAATGACTGTCATAGCATGAAAACTGTCAAAGTTATTCACAACCATATCGGAACCTCAAATTACCGCGTTTTTAAACCTGGGAAAATAATTCTACTACGATTATCCAATTGGCCGTTTTCTAAAAATACATTATGCAATAAATTATATACCAAAACAAATGGCAATTTTAATGCTTTAAAATGATGCATAATGACTGTCATAGCGTGAAAACTGTCAATGTTATTTGCAGCCATATCGGAACCTCAAACTACCGCGTTTTTAAAGCTGTGAAAATAATTCTACCGATCTATTCAATTGGCCATTTTCCAAAAATACATTATGGAATAAGTTATATACCAAAGCAAATGGAAACTATAATGCAATAAAAGATATATAAACGACTGTTATAACATGAAAACTATAAAAGTTATTTGCAACCATATCGGAGCCTTGA